>NC_050191.1:2050392-2057892 GCF_008315115.2 Sander lucioperca
CAGTTTCAGTACTGTGGCGGGGCTTAAAACCAGACTGGAACTTTTCATAAATACTAAAATCATCTAAAAATGATTGTAGTTGATTAAAAACAACCTTCTCCAAGATTTTAGATAAGAAGGGAAGTTTAGAAATAGGTCTAAAATTAGACAAAACTGAAGGATCCAGATTTTTCTTTTTTAAAAGTGGTTGCACGACAGCATGTTTAAAAGCAGCTGGAACACACCCTGAGCTGAGAGATGTGTTAACCAAGGATAAAATACTGGACCCAACAGTGTTAAAGACATCTTTGAGTAAGCGGGCAGGGATACTGTCCAGCAGGCAGTTTGCAGGACGAAGCTGCTTAACTACGTCAGAGAGAACGTGTAATGTAACTGGCTCAAACTGCTGGAAGACAGCTGGGCATAAAGAAGGAACAGAGGGGTCACTGGTAAAAGCAGGGGATAAAAAAACTCAGGCTAACAATTTTATCTATGAAGTGTTTCAGGAAGTTTTCACACAACAATGTGGATGGCACAGCACGGTCAGTTTCACAAGGGTTAACAAGAGAGTTGAACACTTTAAAGAGAACCTGAGGCCTCTGGGTGTTACTAGCAACCAGGTGAGATAAAAAAAAATGAGTTTTAGCAGATTTTACTGCTCCCTGGTGTTTATGTAAGGTGTCCTTTAAAATGTGAAACGAGACTTGAAGTTTGTCCTTCTTCCACTTTCTCTCAGCAGTTCTGCAGGTACGTCTGAGAGAGCGGGTATAGTCATTTAGCCAAGGTTCTGCAAGCGCTTTAGTGCGTTTCTCCCTCCGTGGAGCAACAGAGTCGAGTATCTTAGTACAAGTAGAGTCAAAAAGGTTGGTGAGTTCCTCCACATTAAGATTACAATCTTCAATACTGTACAGCACTGAGTCTTTAAAGGCAGCAGAAAACTCTGAGGCAGTTAGAGGGTTAATTGCACGCACACTGCGTGCGGGAGCAACAGTTGAAGTGTCCGAGCAGGGGACAACTATAGTAAATACAACGGGCAGATGATCCGACATACAAGTGTCACATATTTCATCAATGGAAACATCTAAGCCATATGACAGTATGAGATCCAAAGTATGTCCTTTTTCATGTGTCGGGCCAGAGACAGACTGCGTAAGATTAAAAGAGTCAATAAGATTAAGAAAATCCTTAGACATAGGTCTGGATTCGCAGCACACATGTATATTAAAATCACCAACGATTAAAAAGCGATCATATTTTAACGCAATCCCAGCCACAAAGTCAGCAAAGTCCTGAATAAAATCCTTGTTAAACTTTGGAGGTTGATACACCACCGCACATAATACAATCACTGGAAGATTGGCCTCAAACAGCTGCAGCTCAAAGCTACACTGTAAAAAAAAAAATCGTAAAAAAACGGTAAAAAGTCTGGCAGCAAAGTTGCCAAACACTTACCGTCAAATTACAGTAAAAAACCTTACATTATTTTACAGAAAAATTCTTTTTTTAAATACAGAAATTTACTGTAAATATTTTCTGTATTTTTACAGTCTAACTATTGTAGAATTAAAACAAATTATTGTTATAAAACATTTCTAGAATGTTAAACAACGGTATAAATCTTTATCAAAACTAAGAAATATTGCAGAAATACAAAAAAATGTTAAAAATACATAATTTAAATGAAAACTGCTGTTTTCATACGGTTTTCTTTGGTAAATTCACAAGATTATTCAATCCATCCACAAGAACTCCCTGTTAAAGTACAGATTCCTGGATGTAAAACACATAAAAATTACGTAAAATGACTTTCAAATACCCTCCTTTAGGCATTTATTTTATGATTATCCAATCTATTTACGGTAAATTCCTGTTTAATACTGTGTTTTTACTGTACAAAAAAGAGAAGATAATGGGATAATACCTTCCAGAAACATTGTAATAATAGTCATTACTTTATATAAACAATATTTGAGAGTATTTACAAGCAACTCTCCAATATATCTACATACTTTTACCATTAATGTATGTTGTTTACTTTAAATAAACATTCATTTATAGTTATAAAAGGCAACTCTCCAATATATTTACATACCTTTACCATTAATATACGAGGTTTACTTTATATATACAAGCAAATATCCGATATATACACATAGTTTTACCATTATTGTATGGGTGTTCACTTTATATAAACATTATTTGCCCGTAATAACAAGCAACTATCCAGTATATCTACAGACTGTACCTCATTATTGTATGGGGGCTTACTTTATATAAACTGTTCTTTATAGTAATTACAAACAACTATCCAATATATATATATATATATATATATATATATATATATATATATATATATATACTTTTACCATTATTGTACGGGGTTTACTTTATATAAACATAGTTTTATAGTAATTTAGAAGCAACTATCTGGTATATCTACAGACTTTTCCTCATTGAAGTAGGGGGTTTACTTTATATAAACATTATTTGACAGTAATAACAAGCAACTCTCCATTATATGTACATACATGTTTATTTTATATAAACTTCATTTGACAGTAATAACAAGCAACACCAATATATCTACAGACTTTTCTTAAAGTGCATGGGATTTACTTCATAAACATTATTTGACAGTAATTACTATTACTAACCAATATATGTTCACAACTTCCTCATTAGTAAATGGGGTTTTGAATGTACAAAAACCAAAAGGTAAAAGTGCAATTGCATCAACTACTTTTACACGCAATAAATATATAATTTTTTCTGCTGACATTTTACAGCATTGTCCAATCCATTCACTGAAGATCCCTATTTGAGATGTATGAGATTTTAACATGTATCATAACCAGAAAGTATTATAGAATGACCATTTATTGCATGCTTTACAAAGAAATGCACTATTTAAACAGTGCTATCCTTAAAGTTCACATATGAATAAACTTATGGGAGCAAAAACTGTCTGGTACATTGAATTATAGCAAAAGGGGAACTATGGGCAATTTGGGAATTCATACATGTGTGTTAAAAATGTCAGTAAACATGAACAACTCTCTCCAAAATCTAAAAACTCAAATTTGTGATGTCATCTGATATAATGTCTGGAGCTTTTCCAAAAACAATGAATTGAGAAATATTTGAAAGATGACACTGAGATCACCCAGGGGGACGTTCAGAGGTAACGGGTAGAGTTTCTGTTTCAGAAATAAAATGCTAACATAGAATAAACCTCATTTGGGTTTTTTTTATTCTACAAAATTCGTTTCACATTCATTGTCTATGAAGCAGCTTAGTAACCTGATGACATCATAGTTTGAGTCTTACATTTCTGGTTTGTGGCTTCGCCAGAGAGTAGCTCTTAATCAAAAATATCAGAGGTCAGATTAAAGACCATTGCACACCAGGGACGATTATTTCGCATGTCAATATATTTTTTCAAACTGTTGTTTTTGTCACAAGTAGTGTTTACTTATGAGGATCACCAAACAACAACACGGAGGCTGCTGTCCCAACTACAGACTGTACGTCAGCAAACTTTATTACTCCTTTCAACCTTTACAATGGCAGCGTATGCCAGAAACATTCTTTCCGTTTTTACCTTTCACAATAAGCCCGAGACATATGCTACACTGTTTTGCAGAGGGAATTCAATTGAGTATTAACTGTATACTCAATTAGAGTTAGAGGAAACTCAATAAATAGCTTACAGTAGCTTAGTGTTACAGCTTTTCCTGGGACGTATCCGAAGCTAACCCCCGTCCCTCCACTCAGCAGCCTGGAAACCAGACGGGACACCTTTTGGTGCTTTTGAGGAGCTGCTGCATTTATTTGTTGTCAAACTGCAGAATCTAGCTGCTGTACAATCACTTCATATCTTCACCACTAAACGTTAACTCTCCTCTGCTCCGACTGCTCTCTCTTTCTCGTCCGCTCACACCACATCTTCCGTCACTTTCTCTCTCTCTTCAGCATCTGTCCTACTGACATTGTAGATGAGCTGGTGTGTATATCCAAACCTTATATTGAAAACTGTCACAAATTTCCATTGCTGCCGGTGTGAATAGTTTTGATGTGAAATATTCACAGGCGATTATTTTGCATATTGGCGTCGCTTATTCGTCACGCCCCCAGTGTGTAACGGTCTTAAGTCACAAATCTTAACCTTCACCGTCTTGAACAAGTCCCAAGTCACTGTGTTTAGACTCAAGTAAGGCTGTACCAACAAAAAGGGGTGTAAAAATGTTACAAATCCAAATCCGGTTCATATTTATTTACAAGCACAGACCAGGTAAAGCAACCGTTAACAATGCAGGGGCCCATTTCAGGAAGGAGGTTTAACAAACTCTGAGTCTAACCCTGATATCTGAGTTGATTTACCCTGAGATGGGAAACTCTGAGTTTTCAGTTTCAGGCAGCATGAATGGAGCCATGATACTACGATTCACCATGGTAACAACCACAAACAAACTGGTGGGCAGAAATACTGCACATACAGCGAGTTTGAACATGTATTTAGTTAAAAAAGCAACACAGCGGCTGCTTTAAAAGAGAGAATTTGCGTGGGAGAAAATTGCTGCTAGAGTAAATGCGTTAGTTCCAATATAGTGTATATCATATTTAATCATAAGTATAATATTACTGGTGAAATGGTATTGAACCTATAATCTATAAAAGTCCTAGGCCTACTAATCCCATTCTGAGGCTGCAGCACCATCATCAACAGAACTATAATTCATAATCTTATATTTCAAAGGGTTTACATCATTCACCTGCAATACTGTGGAACTCTTTTTTAATGGCTCTTACTGGTTTGTGTCCAGGGAACACTACACAAACGTTTAAAAAACGTTTCAGAGTGAGTCCCACTCTTCTGACGGCGCTTTGCTACAGTAGCTCTACTAAAATGCTCCGCATCACCAATGTTGTAAAGAAAACTGTTGTTTGCAAAAAAATGTAATGTGACACAAATAATGTGCTGGGATGTAGAGCATGTCCACGATGGGTGACGTTAGTGATATGAGGATGATAAGGTTTATGTAGGCTACATAACTGATAGACTGGGAAGAAAAACCATACCGCTCAAATAGGTATTTATCTGGAAATTAAAATGCGTCGGGGCCTCAATATCATCTCCTGACGTATGTTTAACTCCCTGCGAAGTAATACAGCTTCTACATCACCGGGATCGTCGACAAAAGGACATTGCATGTTTTGAGAAAAAAAAACGTTTTATAATCTGCCTAACATGGTTAATAAACCAACCCTGTTTTTTTATTCATGCCGATAACAAACTGCGCTAAAATGCGCCTGATACAGACTGCAATTATGAATGATGAAATGAAAGAGAGCTGTGTCAGAGGGAGGAGACTGAAAGAAGAAAACCTGTTCCCGACCAGGTTAGGTTCACAGAGTCCGAGGTTAGGTTACCTCTCTTTCTGAAACGGAAAACCCAGAATTACCCTCATCTCAGGGTTAACAAACTCAGAGTTTTCACTAAACCTGCTTTCTGAAATGGACCTGTCATTCGGTACCTCCATTAGCTGTATGTGTGTTTGTGAACTCCTTTGCTGCCTCCTTCTTAGCCTCTGCTGGGCTCCCTCTTGCTCTGGGCTATCCTTTTCTCAGCCATCTGATGCACGAGTCTTCAACTTCACCCAGGCTATTCAGACCGTAAAGCAGGTTCTCAGGCTGGCTGTGGGAGAGCTGTCTGGTCTGTTGATCCTTGTCAAACTGAACACAGAATGAGAGCCATAACATGGGTGAGAAAGATGTGGTAAGGTACAGATGATAACGTGTGATACTGTAGGGTGAACATCTATTTACTTTAGCTTTCTTTATCTTCTTGATCTTCTTATCTTGGTATTCTTTCTTCCATCTTGCCTAAACAAGGATTAAGAATTAGGGTGAGATTTGAACATTACTGTAACAGTAGTATACATAGATTTATTTGTGGAGGCTTGCCAGCATTGACCACCAGGTATTTATTTATTTTGATTTACAGCAAAAATTAAACTTAAAATACATATTTAATTACAGACTGAGTGCAATTGTCTGGAGGAAGAAACACATATAAATAGAGCAGGTAGCCTATATCTTATTTCTGAGTTTGTTCAATTCCCTGTCCATTTATTTTTATGTGGAAAGCGGGAATGGAAATCTTCTCTCTGGAAAGACAGAATGGTAATGTTAAGTTGGACACACTGAATCATGAGTGAAAATAACGATCACGTTCAAATTAAGATGTTGTGGTCCACAAAGCAGACGCTCCGTTTGATGTCAAGTTGTAACTTGTTGTTGTTACAACGTGTGGTTCACTGTTCATAAAGTAGAACCAACGTAAAGTTAGTCAGCTGAGATAGCTTATGTAAACTTGAGACATAACCTAGCTAGGTGGTAACGTTAAACGGCGGGTTACCGGTTAGTTAACAGTAATGTTAACTACTAGCGTTAGGAGCAACGGAGCGTTATAACGTTTCTTTAATTACTAGTATTAGCTAGTACCCAGCTAATCAAGCTGACCTGCTAAACTGTCTAACTGCCTAGTTAACTGTTATATATTTAGCTAGCTAGCTAGTTATATATTTAGCTAGCTAGCTAGCTAGCTAAAATTACGACTGGTGCATGGTTCACATTCAGGGCTAACATTACATAAGGACAGTCTTAATGTAACGTTAGCTAACGCCAGACACACTTTGATAAGGCACATAAACGGCAAATGCTAACGTTATCCCTGCTGACATTTTAAAATTGTGAAACGTATGCTATCTGTTATCTTAACTCGTGTCCAGTTGATATCTCGTGAGGAAACTGCATGTACATGAAAAGAAAAGTATTACTTTACCTTAAGTGAAAGCTGAATGTGAATCATCGTGGAGAAGTCCTGACTCCTGCGTTACATTATTATCCACACTGTCTCTGCGTCGAGATGAGTTTGACGTTAGCACAGCCCCCCATGAAGTCAAACAATATCATTGGTCAAGATCGTCTCTGCCCGGCATGATTCATCCAATGATTGTGCAACATTCAATTATTTGAATCTGCGCGCACTTTCCTGAAGCACATAGCCTAGACTAAAGAGACCATTTCTGTTTACATTTCTGTTTTTTCAACCATTTTAAGGTCTTACATCGCTTCACGCCCTGATTATCAATGTTCACGTTGATGCTAGAAGCCTTGGTTGAACTGTTGAGCCCTAGCATCCCTTCCCAGTCTTTCACACATTGCATGTATTGCTAAATTGAAAAAAAATATATTGCACACCAATGTAAAGCTTTATTCATACTGTGTCCTCCCTGTCTTTATTCACCGTATATTACCTCAGCCCATGAAAAACTCTTTGTTCCCTTTGACCTGTAGAAAGTGGAGAGAGGCAAAATGATTTGAGGGAGCAGTAGACTGCACAATGACCTTGCATTTTGTTGAACACTGTGACTCACTTTGGGTCTTAATATTAAGAAAAATTGTTTTAACAACAATTTCAACTTCATAAGGAAAAGAACGTGTATGCTACATATT
>NC_050191.1:2070392-2080392 GCF_008315115.2 Sander lucioperca
CAACATAACAAATAAAAAAAAGTTGGAAAAAACTTGTAAAAAAGCCCAAAAAAGGTGACAAACAGGCTAAATGCCCCCCCACGAAAAAAAATATTTCCCCCAATAAAACGATAGAAATATCCGCAAAAAAAAGCGACAAACGTTAAGAAAATAAAAAATAAAAATTTTGCAAAAACTTGGAAAAAAAGCCCAAAACGAGAAAAACGTGAAAAAGCGTCTAAAAGTGTTAAAAAAACTAACCAAAAAAAAAAAAATCGTAAAATCAATCGCCGATTAAAATGTTGATTAAAAAGCCCCTAATTACCTCGGAGTCTTCATCATCAAATGTCTAAAAATAACTTAAAAGAAGGTGACAAACAGACAAAATTTTCCCCCAAAAAAACTTGAAGAAACCAGAAAAGACAACTACAAAAACATTTTTAATGTAGTAGCTTAAATTTTGGGGAAAAACGCCCAGTTTTAATTACTGGGCTTTACACCTAGATGCTGATTGGAGGAAACGAGAAAAACGTCAAAAACGTGAAAAAGCGTAAAAAATAAATAAAATAAAAACGAGTAAAAAAACATCAAAGTTTTAAGTTTAAAGTCAACATTAAGAGAGCAACACAAAAGGTGTCAATAATAACGTAAACACACCGGAAAATAAATAATAAAAAAAAACAAAACGAGAAAAACGTCAAAAAAACGTAAGAATCGGAAAATCGATCGGCGATTAAAATGTTGATTAAAAGCCGTAATTACCTCTGAGTCTTCATCATCATCGTCATCATCGTCTTCCTCGTCGTCGGTGAACTCCAGTTTAACGGGCTTGCTGGGTTTGAAGCTGCTGGTCAACACGTACCGGTACCGGGGGTCCGCGTGCTGCCGCTGCTGCACCGGGACCGGGACCGGAACCGGGACCACCACCGGTTTTAACGGCTTTAACTTGGAGAATCTCTTCTTGGCATTTTGGGTTTTATTAACCGGTCTCACGGCGGGTTTCTCCGGCGTCTTCCCTCCCGGAGGAAACGCACACCCCTCCGTCTTGGGCTTCTTCTTGGGCCGGTACTTGTAGTCCGGGTAGTCGGCCATGTGCTTCAACCGGAGCCGCTCGGCCTCCCGGATGAACGGGATCTTCTCCGTGTCTTTCAACATCTTCCAGCGCTTCCCGAGCCGTTTGGAGATCTCTGCGTTGTGCATGTCTGGCGACTGCTCCATGATCTTTCTCCTCTCCACTTTGGACCACACCATGAACGCGTTCATGGGCCTTTTAATGTGACCCGAAGCGGTTTTGCACCAGTCCGGTTTCAGCGGGACGAGGCTGCGCGTTGAGGCCGCCTGCAGGTCGCTGTCCGCCGGGTTGGCTGCCTCGCGTGTCCCGCTGATATTCCCCGGTCCGCCATGTTCCGTCTGCTGAACCATAGTCCGGTTTAAATGTCTCAAACTGACCGCTGGGAACTCAACAACAACCCTAACTACTTTCTTTACTAATACTACTGCTTTATTAAATATTTTTATCGCGTTTTCCTGCCGCTGTATTGCCTTCTTCACACCGACAGCATCTCTCTCTCACTGTTTAAACTTCCAAACCGGCGTCTTATTAACGCTGCTGACCAAGCGCGAGACGTTACCGCCCTTCCACCAATCACCGCTCTTCTTCTCCAGAGCCTTCCCGCCTCCGCGGCGCTTTCGGCCAATCACAGCTCTGCTACTCTCCCTGTGTGCCCGCCCACAGGCGTCCGGCCGTTATTTCAATTTAATTACAATTGATAAATCATTACAGTGAAAGTAATCGATATTTAACATGTTTTTATTGGTGTTTAGTGGCATTAAATCACAGCACCGAGACGTACAAAGCCAATCAAAGCAAACACGTTTAAGGTCGGAGTTTCTCACTTACCTCCATGTTTTTCAGCCTGTGTGTCTGACAGTTTTAATGCAAATTAAAAGATTACATGGAAATCAGTTTTTATGTTGAGTAGCCTACAGACAGAGCATATGTCTTAGAGTGAATAGTAGACAGTGTAGGTAGCCTAAATAGAAAAAGACAAACTTCGAAATAAATGATCAAAACATTGAATGAAAGGAAAAATGCGTCAAAAAACCCACAAAAATGTCCACAAAAAGCCACGAAACTCACAAAAAAGGGATACACATGTTTAAATAGTGACAAAAAGTCGACACCACGACAAAAACTTTGTTAAAAATTACAAAAACGTTGAACAAAGCAAGAAAAACTTCTAAAAAAGCCACTGAACTATTTGTTGTTTAAGGATTGGAGGAATTCACAAGAGTCTCTTTAAGGATCATTGAGTTGTGTGTGTGTGTGCGTGTGTGTGTGTGTGTGTGTGTGTATCTGTGTGTATTTGTGTGTGTCTGTGTGTGTATCTGTATGTGTGTGTGTGTGTGTGTGTGTGTGTGTGTGTGTGTGTGTGTGTGTGTGTGCGGGTCCTTCAGGACTTTCCAGGAATCCTTGAACAGTTTTCAAGTGTTGTTCTTCGGAGAACGCTTGAGCATGTTCCACATTTAGTTTAACATGAAACAGCCCTGAAATCTCCATCACCAAACCCACCAGACTCCATGTAAATAATCAGGACTTTTAGCGTGTATAGAGCCAGCATATTTCCACCAGACTCCATGTAAATAATCATGACTTTTAGCGTGTGTAGAGCCAGCATATTTCCACCAGACTCCATGTAAATAATCAGGACTTTTAGCGTGTATAGAGCCAGCATATTTCCACCAGACTCCATGTAAATAATCAGGACTTTTAGCGTGTATAGAGCCAGCATGTTTCCACCAGACTCCATGTAAATAATCATGACTTTTAGCGTGTATAGAGCCAGCATATCTCCACATGTAAATGGGTGAATTAAGGGTTTATTTCAACCAAACCAGAGTGGTGATTGTTGGAACAGTGGAAAGATGAACCAAGATGACTTTTGATAGTTTTATTTAGTTTCTGTCCACTTTGAATGAAGTGTGTTTTACGCTGATAAAAGTACTGATTATTTACATGGAGTCTGGTTGGTTTGGCTTTTTGTCACATTTTTGTAAGTTTAGTTTGTTTTAATGCTTTAAAACACCAAAGTCACACAATAACACAAACTAACTGAGCGATGGAGGCAGCGGTAGAGCAGAAACTCTCCCGTGTTCTGCGAGGTTAAATCACTGTTTTTGTGAAAGGAGTCTGGTGGCGTTGAAGAGAGTAGCGCAGAACACAGGAGTCATCACTCAGTTAGTTTGTGTTATTGTGTGAATTTGGTGTTTTACAGGATTAGTTCAGATTCACCTCCATGAGATTCATATTGATATTAGATAATATCCATCTGAGCAGCTATGTTTTGTGTGTGTGTGTGTGTGTGTGTGTGTGTGTGTGTGTGTGTGTGTAGTGTGTGCGTGTATTTAACCTGACAGAGAGAGAGAAAGTTAATGTGTAACTTCTGTGGCAGTAAAATTACATTTTTACATCTGAAAACAAACTGCAGTTGCTGTCACTGATGTGCCTATTGATCAGACTGTGTGTGTGTGTGTGTGTGTGTGTGTGTGTGTGTGTGTATGTGTGTGTGTGTGTGTGTGTGTGTGTGGGAGTGTGTCTCTGTATGTGTGTGTGTGTGTGTGTGTGTGTCTGTATGTGTGTGTGTGTGTGTGTGTGTGTCTCTCTGTGTGTTTGTGTGTGTGTGTGTGTGTGTGTGTGTGTGTGTCTCTCTATGTGTGTGTGTGTGTGTGTGTGTGTGTGTGTGTGTGTGTGTGTGTGTGTGTGTGTGTGTGTGTGTGTGTGTCTCTGTGTGTGTGTGTGTGTGTTACCATCCATTCACATAGATGAGCTGAGCCGTCACTCAGGAATGTGGCTGTTGTTCTGAGGGCCGTCAGGGGTCAGAGGTCAAGCTGCTGCTGCAGAGGTGAATCATTATATTATATCTTTCTACATTTATACCCTAAAAACAGAGTTCTGCATCCTGATTGGCTGCAGGATGCTCACAAATCTCCTGATTGGAGGAGGAAAGTAAGGGAACTTGGTGAAATTCTTGTGTTTTCTCCATAAAGCGTATCTCTCACCAAAATGCAACCTAGGGTGTTTTTGTGAATGTATCCGAGTCAAACTTTCATTTAAAAGCATATTTAGGACGGAATCACCACTTTTAAGCTTCACCATATTCTCGTTTTTGGGTCAAATGGCCTTTTGAATGGGAGTGCTAGGGGCACTTTGATGCTAGCCTCAAAATATCTATTTTTAAACCACTAAGAAGGCTCGACACAACATGAGACTTTGCTCCAAGTCTCACCAGGAGCTCTACACCTTAACTCCACCGGTGACCAAGATATACTATAACCAGGAGCTCTACACCTTAACTCCACCGGTGACCAAGATATACTATAACCAGGAGCTCTACACCTTAACGAAAGACTTGACAACATTGGTTGTGTTCAGAGTTTACTAAAAAGAAAGGTTTTAACAACTCACGTTAGCTGTTGTTCTTCCGGTCTCCGTCTATCGAGCCAGTCAGAAATAGTCAAGGGAGGAGAGTAAAGATGGAGAGCTCCTAAAGCTTAGTTCCATATAAATGCACGAATAATTTGTTGTTTTCTCGTTAGTGAAACACAATATTGACCTTGTAGTTGATAAAGGAGCCTCATATAAGAATGACATTTCCT
Organism: Sander lucioperca; assembly: GCF_008315115.2. Taxonomy (NCBI): domain Eukaryota; kingdom Metazoa; phylum Chordata; class Actinopteri; order Perciformes; family Percidae; genus Sander; species Sander lucioperca. The sequence goes on from NC_050191.1 coordinate 2,075,028, forward strand.
CCTATGGAGTCTGTTCATTCACATTCGGAGATCGCCTATTTTGGACTGGAAAAATGGCGGATAGCGTAAACACCAACAGCTAACGTGAGTTGCTCAAAACATTTCTTTTTAGTAAACTCTGAACACAAACAATGTTGTCAAGTCTTTGGTTAAGGTGTAGAGCTCCTGGTTATAGTATATCTTGGTCACCGGTGGAGTTAAGGTGTAGAGCTCCTGGTTATAGTATATCTTGGTCACCGGTGGAGTTAAGGTGTAGAGCTCCTGGTTATAGTATATCTTGGTCACCGGTGGAGTTAAGGTGTAGAGCTCCTGGTTATAGTATATCTTGGTCACCGGTGGAGTTAAGGTGTAGAGCTCCTGGTTATAGTATATCTTGGTCACCGGTGGAGTTAAGGTGTAGAGCTCCTGGTTATAGTATATCTTGGTCACCGGTGGAGTTAAGGTGTAGAGCTCCTGGTGATACTTGGAGTAAAGTCTCATGTTGTGTCGAACCTTCTTAGTGTTTTAAAAATAGATATTTTGAGGCTAGCATCAAAGTGTCCCTAGCACTCCCATTCAAAAGGCCATTTGACCCAAAAACAAGAATGTGAGTGTGTGGTTGTGTGTGTGTGGGGGTCGGGGGTGTGTGGGGGTTGGGGGGGGTCTGTGTGTGTCTGTATGTGTGTGTGTGTGTGTATGTGTCTGTGTGTCTCTGTGTGTGTGTGTGTGTGTGTGTGTGTGTGTGTGTGTGTATGTGTGTGTGTATGTGTGTATGTTTGTGTGTATGTGTGTGTGTGTGTGTGTGTGTGTGTGTATGTGTGTGTGTGTGTTTCCACATTTCTTTCAAGCTTTTTTCAAAGTTTTAGTTTTAGTTGCGTTGTTTGACCGATTCTCACCTGCAATTTCTTCGACATATTTGTTAACTTCTACGTTTGACGCTTTCCACGAGTTTTACACTTATTCTTGGAATTCAGGGTCAATAAACCTACATTTTTGAGTTCAAAAAGCAGAAATATGCTATATAAATTGAATAAAAACACCAAAAATTCAATGAAAGTAGTGAACTGATCCTTCATTTTACCATCCATGTTCATTTCAGGCAATTTGGTTGAAAGAAACCCACATTTCTGATTTAGGCACTTTTTGAAAATGGGTGAAATTTGACAACAGGAGTGTTGAAAAATGTGATTTTGGGACAAACTGTGACTGTCAGACTGTCTGAATGGAACAGCTCATTAGGATGCTGCTGCTGCTGTGTTTGAGGAGCATTTAGGTGTTGACTCAGCTCTCCGTAGATGCAAATGCATCCTCCCCCCCCCCCCCCCCCCAGCAAGCCCTGTGTCATACACATGTTAAATAAGGATGGATTTGGGGGTGGGGGGGGTGTTGCAGAGAGGAGGTCTTTAACGCTGCATGTGAAGAACTGGAGAACAAGCTGCAAACAAACTCACTCAGCTCACACACACACACACACACACACACACACACACACACACACACACACACACACACTTCCAAATACGTGCTTTTAAATCTTCCACTGACCGAGGGGAAACCACTGGCTGTTAAAATCAGACCTAACTTCTCTTCGTCTTCTCCCATGTTTGTTTTCACACGTTAATTTGGATGATAATTGCTGTTTTTTCTCTTAATGAGTCCTCCATTACCTGTGTGTCTGTGTGTCTGTGTGTGTGTGTCTCTATGTGTGTGTGTGTGTCTGTCTGTGTGTGTGTGTGTGTCTTTATGTGTGCGTGCATGTGTGTGTCTCTGTGCGTTCAGTGACCCGAGAATATGCTGTGAGCCGGCTGCAGAGCAGCACAAGCTGCCGGTTAAGTTTAGGCCACAAAAAGTGAGCGTTATGCAGCCTATCGTAGCGTTATTTTTTCAGTAACGGGGTAATCTAACTTATTACTTTTCCCGTCGTTACAACGCTGTTAACGTTATTGGACGTTAAATGCGGTGCGTTACTATGCATTGATTGAATAAACTGTGTAATCTGAACGCACCCCTGGCTCACAGCTAGTGAGGAGGTGGGTTAATAACGAGGTAAGCCATTATGATTGGCTAAGGCAGAGTCATGTTTCATGGTAGCCAATCAGAGCCAGTGTTTTTACACACATGCCAGCACACGCCACACACACACACACACACACACAACAGCTAAAAAGAGATTCAATGAAGCAGCAGAGATGGCGAGTCAGGAGCAATCCGATGAAAAGTTGGCATTTTCAAGGTGGAGATATAAGCACTACTTCAAATTCATTGTGGTCGACGGTGAGAACGTGCATGTAATGTGTACATTATGTCCAGGAGAGAAGACTTGTCGACATCCGTTGCAAGCAACTCTAATTTAATGAAGCATCTCACAACGACACACGCATCTACAAAGCTAGTGGCCAAAACCACCGATACCTCCACCAGAGGATAGCTCGCCATCCACTAGCAAAGAAGGACTCGGAGCAAAGTCCTCCAAGCAGCAGAAGATAGATCTTTCTGCCTCACGGCAAAAAAACTGCTCAAAAAAATCCAAATTCTTTGACATATAGCATCTTTTTTTTTAACAGTAACGCAAATAGTTACTTTCCCTGGTAACGAGTTACTTTTATTATAGAGTAATTCAGTTACTAACTTTTTAGAACAAGTAGTGAGTAACTATAACTAATTACTTTTTTTAAAGTAACGTTCCCAACGCTTTTAAAGACGTCCACTGGACACACATTTCCTGGGTGAAAGGCTTTTGTTTTCCCCGGGAAGCAGACTCCGCTCCCACCCATCCTCCCCCAACGACCTCCTAGCTTCCAAGCCATCATGTGTTCCTAATCCCTGGCAAAGTAATGCCTTGTTCTATTGACCTCGGAACTCAGGAGCCGGAGCTGGGAATGCCCAATACCCAAGTTGAATGCGTTCCATTTAAAAGTCGGATTTTCATTGTTTTCATTAGCTCTAGCCCGGTTAGCTATTGTTAGCAATACCTGTTGATAACAACGCATTACGCCGTTACTGAGCAGCCTCCAACTGAGCTTGAAGACGTAGATGTGACGTGAGCAACCTGTCTGAAAGTTGGAAGTCTTCTGGTAGCTGTGCCAAGAGAAATCTCAATCATTCCCAATCTAGCAGAGACGGAGAGCGTAGGTATATGTAAGGAGATAACATAGACACAGGCTAATTATTGATCACTAAAATGATAGTTAACATTAGTAATTAAACTTAAACAGCTAATGGAAGTCCAAACTGCCTGAGAGCTTCTCCTGTACTATACGGTAATTCCTCTACTATGAGACAGTAAGTCTCGTGGTTATGACCCAATCGTTAGCCTATTTTTATAAAAACGTCTGCTACGGAGCCATAACGTGAGGTACAAGGTAATGGAGCCTTTTATACATTGTCGTGTTTCTTTAGAAATAAACAATGGACAAATAGAGTCTTTAAACTCTTCAGATGTAAAGTTATTCTCTGTCAAAGTGACGTCAAAATGAATGGCAGTCAATGGGATGCTAACGGGAGGTGATGACTTGGTAGCCTCAACATGGCGCCCGAGGAGAGGCTTACCCCCTTGTGTTACTGCAGCTTTCACAACTGTTGATACATGGGGCAGCCATGTTGGATTTTGAACTCGGGCTACTGCGAGGTTGTCTGAGTTCTGAGCTCGTAAATCGGAGGTCAGGGGGCGTGTTTACGACTTTGACCTGGAAAATCCGAGTTGCGAGGTAAATAGAATCACAAAGCAAATGCAAACATTTTGCATCGATATAGATTTTTTTTTGCATGTTCGCCTATTTCAGGTATGTGTTTATAGGTCTCTAATCTCTAATTATTCCGTACATCAAGATATTCACATCCAGTCTTTTCTAGTAGGTGAAGCAACTTCCTGACTACAAACATGCCAAGTTTCAAAGCTCTCAGACCTTGTGTGATTGATCTGCAATAGTTTACATGTCTTAAAGCGTAACTCTCGCCAAAATGCAACCTAGGGTCTTTTTGTGAATGTACCTGAGTCAAACTTTCGTTTAACCCTCCTGTTGTCTTTGGGTCAAATTGACCCATTTTCAAAAAATATCTATATCCGAAATTTGGGTTTCTTTCAACCAAATTGCCAAAAGTGAACATGGATGGTTCCATTTAACACTCTTCTCAAAGGAAATGAAGGAGCAGTGCACTACTTTCAATTAATTTTGGGTGTTTTAGTCAATTTTATAGCATATTTCTGCTTTTTAAACTCAAAAATTAGGTTTAATGTCCATGAATTCCAAGAATAAGTGTAAAACTCGTTGTATGAGTTGGTAGTAGTGGGGAAAAAAGCGTCAAAGTTAAAAGTGACAAAAATGTCAAAAAAGCAACAAAAACATTGAAAAAACAACAACTTAAAAAATTTATTTAAAAAAAAAAAAAAATGCGACAATAAGCGCAAAAAAACTTCAACAAAAAGTGCCGGAAGCAGGATTCTTCTTTTGAAAAAAGTGTCAACAAGTCTTTAGCCGGGAGGACAACACAAGGGTTAAAGGCATATTTAGGACGGAAACGCCACTTTTAAGATTCACCGCATTCTTGTTTTTGGGTCCAAAGACCTTCTGAATGGGAGAGCTAGCGGCACTTTGATGCTAGCCTCAAAATATCTATTTTTAAACCACTAACAAGGCTCGACACAACATGAGACTTTGCTCCAAGTATCACCAGGAGCTCTACACCTTAACGACAGCATTTACAACATTGTTTGTGTTCAGAGTTTACTAAAAAGAAAGGTTTTAACAACTCACGTTAGCTGTTGGTGTTTACGCTATCCGCCATTTTTCCAGTCCAAAATAGGCGATCTCTGAATGTGAATGAACAGACTCCATAGGAGGAAATGTCATTCTTATATGAGGCTCCTTTTTCAACTACAAGGTCAATATTGTGTTTCACTAACGAGAAAACAACAAATTATCCGTGCATTTATATGGAACTAAGCTTTAGGAGCTCTCCATCTTTACTCTCCTCCCTTGACTAGTTCTGACTGGCTCGATAGACGGAGACCGGAAGAACAACAGCTAACGTGAGTTATTAAAACATTTTTTTTTAGTAAACTCTGAACACAAACAATGTTGTCAAGTCTTTCGTTAAGGTGTAGAGCTCCTGGTTATAGTATATCTTGGTCACCGGTGGAGTTAAGGTGTAGAGCTCCTGGTTATAGTATATCTTGGTCACCGGTGGAGTTAAGGTGTAGAGCTCCTGGTTATAGTATATCTTGGTCACCGGTGGAGTTAAGGTGTAGAGCTCCTGGTGATACTTGGAGTAAAGTCTCATGTTGTGTCGAACCTTCTTAGTGTTTTAAAAATAGATATTTTGAGGTTAGCATCAAAGTGCCCCTAGCTCTCCCATTCAGAAGGCCATTTGACCCAAAAACAAGTAT
>NC_050191.1:2085392-2087892 GCF_008315115.2 Sander lucioperca
CACTGACTGCAGAAAGTCTGCGTCCCGACTCCGTCCCAGCTCCGGCGGTCCCAGCCCTCCGGAGCAGATACCAGAGCTCCTATTGTTGCCGGACGCCGGAGAGCTCCGCAGCAACTCAGCACACGGCAGATAGTGGGGACAGGAAGTCGAGCACAGAAAAAAAATAAAACATCCGGTAACTTTTCAAAATAAAATCCAGCGTGCTCACAACCGATCATATTTCCCTGCACTACACCTTGAAAACACAGCTCAGAGTAGTTTCCCCTCTACTCCTCTGGATGGAAACTAACTGGTGTTGGTTTTGTGGTTCTGTTTATAGAAACTACATCCTGTTATATCGCACGAACATACGTGACTTTGCGAGATCTCGTGGTCGGCTGGCCGCAGCCGTTACGCAACAAATCCAGACCTGGTGGGTGTTGACGGACGGCGGAGCACGCAGCCGTTCTGCATCCTGTGGAAATCCACAGTGAGCGTTACTGAGCAGCATCCAACTGAGAGAGACGACGTAAATGTGCTGTGAGCAACCTGTCTGAAAGTTGGAAGTCTTCTGGTAGCTGTGCCAAGAGAAATCTCAATCATTCCCAATCTAGCAGAGACGGAGAGCGTAGGTATATGTAAGGAGATAACATAGACACAAGCTAATTATTGATCACTAAAATGATAGTTAACATTAGTAATTAAACTTAAACAGCTAATGGAAGTCCAAACTGCCTGAGAGCTTCTCCTGTACTATACGGTAATTCTTCTACTATGAGACAGTAAGTCTCGTGGTTATGACCCAATCGTTAGCCTATTTTTATAAAAACGTCTGCTACAGAGCCATAACGTGAGCTACAAGGTAATGGAGCCTTTTATACATTGTTGTGTTTCTTTAGAAATAAACAACGGACAAATAGAGTCTTTAAACTCTTCAGATGTAAAGTTATTCTCTGTCAAAGTGACGTCAAAATGAATGGCAGTCAATGGGATGCTAACGGGGGGTGATGGCTTGGTAGCATCAGAATGAATGGCAGTCAATGGGATGCTAACGGGAGGTGATGGCTTGGTAGCATCAGAATGGCACCATAGGAGGTTCGCGGTCCGAGGAGAGGCTTACCCCCTTGGTTCTAGCACCAGCCTTGCGTCCTGCTCTGTGACAGAAATTGTCTCTAAAACATTTTTCCATTCAGAGGAGAAGTCCCGAGATTCAATTCTCAGCTAAAAGTCATTCAGTTCGTTAGCTTTTTGCAGGTCGTCAGAGGTACTGGTGTCATATTAGTAATTACCTTCATCGTGTCCCACACATTGTTTGAGTTCATTTCTGTAAAACTCTCTTCAATTAATTCTTTATGTCTCCTCCTGGCTTCCCTGACCAAGTGATTAAGTTCTGTCTGCACAATTTTCAGTTGTGAATGGTTGGTGCCCCTGAGCACTGGCCCAAGTGCCCTTAAGGATAATCCGGGCATGCTCACGGTACTCGTAGCAGGCTGAAGCGTTGGTCCATAACTCATCCATTTTCCTTTTCAAAGACCTCACGTTACTGAGGATCATGGAGGGTAACGGTATACACATATATATATATATATATATATATATATATATATATATATATATATATATATATATTAGGGCTGTCAGCATTAACGCATTAACCGTGATGCGATTAAGGGCCGACGTGACGCGATTCATTTTTTTTAATCGCAGAAATTCTGAGAAATTAAAAGAAATTAATGGTTTGACAGCCCTATTTAGGAGTTACTAAACACTATATTTACTCTGGTAAGGAGAGGGATTTTTAGTTTTTTAGTTAGGTACTTGGAGGAATTGTGCAATAATGACAGATTCACACATTTTTCTTTTGTTTACAGTAAATAAATAATTGCAAATCTTAAAATCAAGTTCATAAAGTAACTTTCTTTGCATTCATTTGATTCCCAATCAAGATACACTGGTAAGAATGGCTTTCCATTGTTAATATGGACTTAAAAACTGTTCTGAAATGAAAAATAATAGAATTTTAATCATGTGATAAAATATGCGATTAATCGCGATTAACTATAGACCTTCAGCGATTAATCACAATTAAAAAAAATGTATCGTTTGACAGCCCTAATATACATACATACATATATATATATATATATATATATACCCGTACTTCTTTTCCGAAACCCTGAAACCCAACCTCCTTATAGATGCTTCCCATTTACGTGCTGACCAGCACGAATACATTTCGTTCTCAGCAACACGAAATCAACGAAATAATCATGTCCGTGTAATCAATAGATTAAAAATAACGTGACCATTTCACAAACTGCTGTGAGACCGTGTTGTTATATACGGGGCGAACTGGCCTCCTGGTGTCCTCGGCCCATTTTCAACAAGTGAAAATTTCATTTAATTTCTGTTTTTTTATTCAGTTTTATAGCATTTGAAAAATAAAAAAAAATAAAACGTCAAAATACTTTGGAAATAATGACAAAAAAATTGGAAAAAAGTCACAAAAATGTCGAAAAAG
>NC_050191.1:2092892-2095392 GCF_008315115.2 Sander lucioperca
ATTACATNGGGGATGGGGAGGCGAGAGAGGGACAGACGAGAGAGGAGGAGGAGGAGAGAGAGACAGAGAGAGGGAGAGATGAGAGAGAGAGAGATCTCCTCCTTTCCTCAGCAGGGGGGAGAGGGCTTGGGCCCCACGGCATAAATTGATTTAGACCAAATGTGATAGGGGGGCGCCGGGGCTGCGGGGGCTTGTTATGCGGATATTTTATATACGAGTATCCGGACACAACCGAGAAAATCTACAGGGAAAATAAAGTCTGAATAAAAAAAAAGAAACAAAAACGCTTCTATCGTTTCTCCTTCCTAGAGAGACTTCGAAAAAACAAGAAAAAAAAAAAGCAAAAAACAAAAAAAAAAAACAAAAAAAAAAGAAAGGAATCTCTCGATCTATAGAAAAAAAAACCAATAAAAAAAAAAACGAACAAAAAAAAAAAAAGAAAAAGCAATTCAAAATTTTCAAAAAAAAAAAAAAAAAAAAAAAAAAAGGGAGCAATACAGTCGGAACAAAGAGAAACAGCAAAAAAAAAAAAAAAAAAAAAGAATAAAAAACAAACAAAAAAAGAAAAACATAAGAAAAAAAAAAAAAAAAAAAGTGGACACGTTGCAAAAAAAAAAAAGTTGAAAAAAAAATCTGAAAAAAAAAAAAACACAAAAAAAAAAAAAAAAAAAAAAAAAAAAAAAAAGCCCTTGCTTTCGCGGGCGGCTGCGGAGACCGTAAGAGTCGGGGAAATGGAAAAAACAAATAAAGAAAATGCCCCCACCAAAACCCCAAAAAAAAAAAACAAAACCCAAAAAAAAACATTTTTGTTTTTTTTGAAAAAAAAAAAAAGCAACAAAAAAGTTAAAAACACACAAACAAGAAATAAGTAGATTAAAAAAATGCTCTAAAAACATTAAAAAAAACTACAAAAATGTCAGAAAAAGCCACAAAAACAGCTGAAATCTTAGCTTAGAGTGCTTAGTTTATGTCTCCACATGTGACGTGTGACTCCATCTGGTCTAAATATTAATTTAATGTAATTCAGTGTGAATTTTCGGCTTCTTTATCTCACAAACACACACGTGGAGGCTGAATGGACGTGTTAATGTCGCTCATTGTGTTCATTATCTCCTCCCCCTCCCCCGGCTCAAACACTCTCCCTGCAGCAATAATAACGAATGAACTAATTGTGAAATAACGGTGTGTGTTCTGTGCTGTCTGCTGGTCTGGTGTTTGTTAGCTCGCAGCCTTTCAGCCCCGGTTTGCTGTAATTACACATTCACACAGAGTCATTTATAATGGAGTGGATGGGGCTTTGTGCGGCCGAGTGCAGCCGAGCGTTTGGTCGTCATTCATCACAGACGCCGTCTGAGCACATGAAGTTTAAGAGCTTTGTTGAAAACAAGGGGTGTCAAGCTCACTTTCACTAACGGCCCTGAACCCCACCAACCCGATTATCGGCCGTCGGACAGTCTGGCGAGGTCGGTGACTCGAGTCTGTTCTGTGCCGTCGTCCATCCGAGGAGCCGTCGGCTTTAATTTTGGCCGATTTGACTTGCTGGGTCGGAGGACGGGCAGTCGGGACTGAATGACCAATCTGATTGGTGGAGTGCTAACCCGGAAATGACGAAAATCGGTAACTGTCCGTCCACACCGCCGCCGACTTGAGCTGCAAAGAAGCTCTGGCCGCCCGGTCGAGGACGCTGGTCAGAAAGTCCGGGGAAGCTGTTTGAGGCTTTGGCCGCTCTGACGTAGCAGCATTCTATGTTCATCATGGAAAAAGATCAAGCAGCCACTGCACGGCCAATACACTGACACTAGAAACCTTTTATAAATCACATATATAATGACAGAATGTGTATTGGTTGTTGGTCGCAGCGGTGTCTGTTAGCAGTTAGCTCGCTCGTTAGCCGCTGAACCGCAGCAGCGTGCAGGCAGAGCGAGCAGCCGCCAGCTGTTGATCCGTGCAGGACTTCACCGTGAGCGGACTGTTTAGAGACCATGTGACCGGCAGGTAACGTTAACTGGTCCCTATACGCAAATATCATAAATGATAGGGAACCCAGCAACGGCCATGATGAGCTTCTCCTCCTTTTTCTCTGAACTAATGTTTTGGTTGGGAACCAAAGTTTACATCGTATGTTTCTCTGGAATCAGCCAGCGTGAAGGACGTCTATATTCTGATTGGTTGCCGCTGAACGGCGTCATAGCTCATTACCATAAAGTTGACCTACTTTCAACTTTCTGATTGACGCTCTGGTCGCTCAAAACGCCCAAAACGTGACGCCGACAGATTTTCCGCTCCTTGCAGCTGAGAGAAGCAGCTTCCATTGAAAATGAATGACTTCCTGTATCTTTAGAAGATCAGTGTGGATGGACAGTTGGGGCGCTGACACACCGAGCCGATTATCGGCTGTCTGATAGTCTGGAGAGGTCGGTGACTCGAGTCTGTTCCGTGTGTCCGTGCCGTCGTCCGTCCGAGGAGCCGTCCGCCTTCATTTGGGCCGACCTGACATGTT
>NC_050191.1:2100392-2105392 GCF_008315115.2 Sander lucioperca
CATAAACATCTAAATGGACCCAAGTTGATTTCCTGTTGCAGTGTATGTGAAAGGCATCAACTGACAGGAAGTTAACAAGGGGCCAGGCTGTTGCCTAGCAATGGAATTCAATTACAAAGGTCTATACGATGATGGACAGATGATCAACAGTAATGTAATCAACCACGTCACCAAAGAGCGCTTGGGTTGAATTTGTTTACAACAAAGATGGCTACCGCTGGAGAATTGAGATGTGTAGATTCCTCCATCACGTCTGTTTGTTTAGTTTAGTAAATCTCAGGAAACCGATGGAGTGCCTACTCCAGGTAGGGAATGAGTCCTTACCCCAAGTGAAGGAGTTCAAGTACCTTGGGGTCTTGTTCGTGAGTGAGGGGACGATAGAGCATGCGATAGGTCACAGAATCTACACAGCGGGGGCGGTATTACATTCAATTTATGGCACCGTTGTGATGAAAAGAGAGCTGAGCCAGAAGGACTAGGTGGAGAGATGTACAGCTGGGAGGAGGTCTCGGGGAAGACCCAGGACTAGGTGGAGAGACGTCCAGCTGGGAGGAGGCCTCGGGGAAGACCTAGGACTAGGTGGAGGGATTATATCTCCAACCTGGCCTGGGAACGCCTCGGGATCCCCCAGTCGGAGCTGGTTAATGTGGCTCGGGAAAGGGAAGTTTGGGGTCCCCTGCTGGAGCTGCTACCCCCGCGACCCGATACCGAGTAAGCGGACGAAGATGGATGGGTGGGTGGATGGGTGGTTCCATGCAACGCTCTTCACAAGTAAAATTAATTACGTATTTGAAAAAACGCTGCCCCTGCCTAAATATGCAGACTTTGGCTGATTATGCATTGAATTATGAGATCACATAATCACGTTTTTCTGGAGGGACTGATTAAGACACAGGAACGCATGCAGAGTTAGCTAGCAAGATGTGCTGTACTAGTATCTTTGCCTACTGTTTTTCTTTTCAAGCATCTTTTCATTATTTTTTTAAAAATATATACACAAATTGTACAGTATCTGCGTAATGTAGAAAAGATATCAGGGAAAATTACACAATTTACACAATTTTTTTCCCACTATCTTTAACTATTTGGACTGCTGGCCCTATCTTCAGAACATGTCTCTTTTTGGTTCCTTTTTGGGGCTTTTCTCCGATGTTTTGGTCACTTTTTAAACTTTTTTTCCATAATTTTTTTGATGCTTTTTCTGCAGTCTTTCTCGTTTTTTTTCAACATATTTGTGTATTTTTAACTCACAGATATATAAAGCATATGTACCAGAGGGACATCTTCATTCTCACATTCAAATGTGTGTGAAATAATATTCAGGTTTGTTAACCCTCATGTCGTCCTCGGGTCAAATTTGACCCATTTTCAACGTTTTTTTTCATATCAGAAATATGGGAAGTCGAAATAAGCGCCGAAAATGTTGAAAAAAAGTGACAAAATGTGGTGAAAAGCATCAAACACAACAGTAAAAACTTCATAAACAGCAGAAGAAAACGCCAAAAACTTTGAAAAAAGCGACCAAAACTTCATGTCTCTTTTGGTTCCTTTTTATCTCTTTGTCTTTGTTGTTTTTTTGGGTTATTTCTGTCGGTCATTTTTCTAGCTTTTTCCAATTTATTTGTTCTTTTCTCCCAACATATTTGTCATTTTGTCCTGTTATCACTAACTTTTCATTACTAATTTCGACTGCTGATCCTCAAACTAAGCTCCTAAACTTAAATTATTCACCTTTTGGCAAGATTTCAGCTGTTTATGTCTCTTCATGTTCCTTTTTGACACTTTTTTGGGGGCTTTTTCCACATTTTTTTGGCTTTTTCCAACATATTTGTCATTTTTTTCCTACTATCTTTAACTTTTTGGACTGCTGGCCCTATCTTCAGAACATGTCGCTTTTCCTTCCTTTTTGTCGCTCTTTCAGGGGTCATTTCTTTAATGCTTTACCGTTTTCCCCCCAACATATTGGGCCTTTTTCTCACAGATATAGCCTACAGCATATGTACCAGAGGACCTTCTTCATTCTCCCATCTCAACGTGTGTGAAATCTCATTCAGTTTGTTAATGCTCGTGTGTTTTCTTCTCCTTTCTCCGGCTGTGTTTGCAGCCTCCTCGTTGCTTTCTCATGCTAATCTGTGCATTGAGGCTCTGCAGCTGCCGGCTGCTTCATCGCCTCCTCTCTCTCTGTCTCTGATGGATCTCTTGTGTTTGTCAGCAGCCGTCGGCCCCCATAATCAGGTTAAAGGGCCCGGGACCCCTGGGGGCCCCTAGAGGGGATGACCCCTCAGCCGCTGTCAGCAGGCAGACCAAGACCCAGAATACGATTTCACAAAATCACAGCCGCAAACTGCAGAGGAGTCACTCAGCACTCAGAGAATTATAGACGTAATTTTCCCACCCCTAATGTCCCGGGACTTTCCTAGATAGAAAAAAAGGCCAAAATGTGAGAGTAAAATGTGACACAAGAGTCCGAAAAAGTCACAAAAACATTGAAAAAGGGACAAAGATCAAAACCCAGAATACAATATACAACAGCTGCAGAATGATTTAAACATGTATAATACTTTAGAAAGATATGTTTGCATTTTGTTAGTATTTTGTTTTGTTGGTTCTCTTGCTTTTACTGAAATGTGCCCATATTATGAAAAAATCACTTTTTCTAGGATTTGGGGAGTTATTTTGTGTCTCTGGTGCTTCCACACACATACAAACTTTGATAAAAACCATCCATGGTGTTTAGAGTGAGATACGGTTTCTGAATGTGTCCTGCCTTCAGTCTCTGGGTGAGCTGGTCAACATCTGCACGGCTTTCTACGTCACTAGCTGAGACGAGGGGGCTAACCGTTAGCATGCTAGCTCGTTCTCAATGGCAAAACACTGCTACAACACACACTAGTTCACCAAAATCTACAAAAGAACTACTTCCATGTCCCTGTTCTGCAGGTATTCACACAAAGTTGGAAGTGTGCCCTCGTTTAGAAGAAGTCTCCCGGCTAATCCTGCCTTGTACTACTGAAGTTGGAGAAACAGCTAGCTAGCTCATGTAGTCCTTACCTAGCTACTGAGCATGTGATCTTACCTAGCTACTGAGCATGTGATCTTACCTAGCTACTGATCATGTGATCTTACCTAGCTACTGATCATGTGATCTTACCTAGCTACTGATCATGTGATCTTACCTAGCTACTGATCATGTGATCTTACCTAGCTACTGATCATGTGATCTTACCTAGCTACTGAGCATGTGCGACTGCCAACAAAGATGTTACAGCAGTGAGAGGTCTCACTCTGTAGCTAAAACAGAGACCTGAACACAGGAGACCAGGGACCCTGTCCCGCGTGTCACGTTTCCTAAACTTAACCGGCGCTTTCTTCTTTACCTAAACCCAACCGGTCAACTGTATATGGCGCTCAAAATGCGTACAGATAACACGCCACTTGGCTTAAGAAAGTGGGCGTGTATGTTTACGCGAAGTCATGATGTCATGTTGATAGTGGAAATGTAGTTTTGGAACGTCTGCTCAGCTTACGTTACGCGTGCACATGTAGCCGTCCCGTAAACCCACTCACAGATACAAACGCATCCATGTTTGCCCTCAGAGATCGGGGGTGTCGTTCAGCGGATGGCAGTTTGATGGCGGAGCAGATGGAACAGGCTGTAAAAAGCTGCAGGTCGTACGGCGTGCGGTTAAAACCCCCATCAGGACAGATGTTTGTGATGATTCTGTGCATCCATTTCATCCATTATCACAAAAACTGCCTGGTTTAAAGTCACTGTTTTTGGACAGCGTCCAACACTGTGCAGCTTTTTTATCGTCACCATCAGCTCAGGATAAAAATACTCCTCTAAAGATGACCCGAAAACAGCGACAAGGTGACAATATGGAGAAACATTAGGGAATACAATTTACAAATATATTTCAGCTTAAACTCTGAATTCTGACTTTAAAGAGTAACTTTGTTTTTTCTTCAACCTGGACTCTATGTTTCTGTGTTTCTGGGTCTAAGTGACTGATGGGAACAACAATATTTGACAGTTCAAAACAGAAACAGCTGAAAAATCACCATCACCAAACACACCAGACTCCATGTAAATAATCAGGACTTTTATCATCGTAAAACACACTTCATTCAAAGTGGACAGAAAATAAATAAAACTACCAAAAGCCATCTTGGTTCATCTTTCCACTGTTCCAACAATCACCACTCTGGTTTGGTTGAAATAAACCCTTAATTCACCCATTTACATGAGGAAATATGCTGGCTCTATACACGCTAAAAGTCCTGATTATTTACATGGAGTCTGGTGGAGATATGCTGGCTCTATACACGCTAAAAGTCCTGATTATTTACATGGAGTCTGGTGTAGTTTGGTGATGGTGATTTCGGGGCTGTTTCATGTTAAACTAAAAGGATTTTACTCTTTAACTAAAAGGTCTATCTCTGTAGGGATCCATCCCATAATGTTGTCAGACACTTAGAATAATAATCTGAGTCTGTCAGCAGCAACAACAGAACTTTTAGTGACTCTAACTGCTGCTGAACATTAGTCCTGTAGGGTTACATTACAGCTTGGTTCTGGTTTAATACTGGACCAGTTTCAGAGATTGTTGTTCACATCAGACACTTAGAAACTAATGCATGGGAAAGTAGTCCATGTTGAATAAAAAACAAAATTACCTTGGGAATTGAACCTGTGCTGTTTACTGTGTTCCCTCCTCTTTCTTCCAGAAGATTCTCTGGGAGGTTTTTATGTCTGTTGAGAGCAGTGCTCGAATTACGTGGGAGCCAGTGGGAGCCGAGCTCCCATAGAGTGAGGACTGGCTCCCGTGAAAGCAACAAAGTCAAAAATCTGAGGGGGTCTTTCATATCTGAAGGTGTCTGCCATATGTGGCATTGTAATTCAATCTTAAACAACGCTCATTATCCACTCCTGTGAAGTCTCTTACCATTAAAGACATTAAATTAAAATATAGGATAATAGGGTACGTAGACCTGAGCCA
>NC_050191.1:2107892-2110392 GCF_008315115.2 Sander lucioperca
ATAGCTCTTGTCTGTGTTTTTGCTCCAGTCTCTGAGTTTTGTGTTAGTCTTCCCTGCCGTCTCTGTGCTCAGTTTTGTTATTTAGCTTTATTTTCCCTTTTTGCACTTTGGACTTCCTCAGTTTATGCTCCTTATGTTTTTTCCTGCGTTTTCACTATTTTTGTATTCCTGTTGGTTTTGTACCCTGGATTTTTGTGTTGGTATTAAATCTTCACATCTAAACGGTTTTCTGCCTCTGCATTTTGGGTCTGCATTTTCTCCAGCCACACATAACACAACGCCGTTTGGCCTCTGTTGACTTACATTACCTTGCGATTGCGTGTGAATTGACGCCGTAGCGAGTAGTATGAAAGGGCGAAAATCTGCGTAGGGAGGATGGTCGAGGGGAGGATGGGTCAAACACAGGACTTTCACCCAGGAGACCGGCGATCGTCTCCCGCGTGTTTTTAACCGTCCCGTTATTTCCACGTGTCACGGAAGCGTAAGCCCACCCACGACCTTTTTCTTAACATAACAGCGTCAAAAGGGACGCCAATAGTCCCGACCAAGCGCGTTTAGATAAAGCGCGTTATATAACGCTAAAGGAGACTTTTAGCGTCAATAACTACGACAAGCGGCCGTATTTTACAAGATGGGAGTGAGAATGTGTTGCCAAGTGGCGTGTATGTGTACGCCCGCTGTATACGTACACATACGTAGCGTATGTATGACACGTCAATTCCTATGCCATTATTGGCGTGTTATCAAGACTCATACTCGCGTTTTAGCGTGTTTATCAACGCCGTTTGGCCTCCGTTGACTTACATTTCCTTGTGATTGCGTGTGAATTTACACCGTAGCGAGTAGTATGAAAGGCTGAAAACACACAGGACTTTAACTCAGGAGAGCGGGGATTCCCGCGTGTCACGTTTCCTAAACTCAACTGTAGCTTTCTCGCAATAACACGCCAAGAGGCGATAACATGCCCCGTGGCGTGTATGTGTACGTCCGCTGTATACAGCGTAGACATACACGCAGATAGCTCAAAATGCGTACAGATAACACGCCACGTGGCTTAAGAAAGTTGCCGTGTATGTTTACGTGAAGTCATAATGTCATGTTGGAATTTGGGTGTTTTATTAAATTTTATAGCATTTCAAAAAAAAAAAAAAATGTTAAAACAACGTTGAAAAGAAATGATAAAAATTTGGGGAAAAGCTTCAAAAACGTGGTGCAAAAAAAGAAGAAAAAACATTTTTTAAAAAGCGCTGAAACAAATGGCAAAAGTGACAAAAAACTTGGACAAAAAAGTGACAAAAGTTCGGAAAAAAATAATTTTTGATTTCAAATTTTGACCCAGAAAAAGTCAAAGTTGCAGGTCGCCGGGAGGACAACACCAGTTAAATATAACGTGCCCGTACTGTCGGCCTGTCGTGTTGAAGAGACCCGAGATGACCTGAGTGATCGGGCTGCAGACCTGAAGAGATATCGATCTCGCTCCCTGACACGTCACTTCTTGTTGCTCGTCACAGATTTAACAAATCAACTTTTTAGGTTTTTTTTGCGTCAAAATTTAAAAAATTTTTTTTCAATACTTTTGTTGCTTTTCCCAGACTGATGTATGTATGTATGCAACCCGGTCTCACGGCAGTTTGTGTAAATGTCACGTTATTTTTAATCTATTGATACGTGTTCACAGGGACGTTGTTCTCGTTTTTTACATGGTGGCCAGCATGAAATACCCTACGGGGGAAAGGACGCCTCATACACGCCAGGAGACGGCCGCTGGGGACACGCGACAATAATGGGACGGTTGTGATTAGGAAGACTATGGGAAACAAAATGCCACCAGCCGGACGCGACCCCCGCTCGCCCGGGTGAAAGCCCTGTATTGATTGACCCATCCACCCCCCCGACCAACCTCCCTGCGCGGATTTTCGGCTCTTTATACTACTCCCTACCGTATTCGTGCTGTGACCACGAAATATGCTTCCCATTGAAATGCATTACTTCACATTTTCGTGCCGGCCACCACGAAAAAAACGAGAAAAACGTCCCCGTGAACACGAATCAATAGATAATTGTTTAAAAAATTAAATTAAAATAACGTGACCATTTACACGAACTGCCGTGAGACCGGGCTGATGTATGACACGCCAATCCGTATGCCATTATTGCCGTGTTATCAAGACGCATACTCGCTTTTTAGCGTGTTTATCAACGCCGTTTGGCCTCTGTTGACTTACATTACCTTGCGATTGCTTGTGAATTGACGCCGTAGCGAGTAGTATGAAAGGGCAAAAACACACAGGACTTTCACCCAGGAGAGCGGGGATTGTGTCACGTTTCCTAAACCCAACCGTAGCTTACTTCTCGCAATAACACGCCAAGTGGCATGTGTGTTTACGTCCGCTGTATACAGGGTAGATGTACACACGGATAGCTCAAAATGCGTACAGATAACACGCCACTTGGCTTAAGAAAGTGGCCGTGTATGTTTACGCGAAGTCGTGATGTCATG
>NC_050191.1:2115392-2147892 GCF_008315115.2 Sander lucioperca
TTTGGACACGCCCTAAACGCACCTTCACGCTATCCGCTTAGATCGTTAAAACAGGGCCTTTTGATTCAGTTTCTATAACGTGTTTAAAATCGCGACCGTTACCTTCTCTGGTTTAGATATGAGGACGGAGAACGCTCCTGTGGGTCAGATTAGAGGGGGGGTAGGGGACAAACCACCAATGTCCTCGGAGGGTTTGGAGGATATTTTGTCCGTGAGAGGAACAAACAGGATCTGTCTCGCCCCCTAATGTTTCTCTTCAGACTGTATGTGTGTTGAATCAATGCTCAATGTCGATCCAAGTGAACTCGATGCACCCCTCTCTCTCTCTCTCTCTCTCTCTCTCTCTCTCTCTCTCTCTCTCTCTCTCTCTCTGTCTCTCTCTCTCTCTCGCTCTCTGTCTCTCTCTCTCTCTCTCTCTCTCTCTCTCTCTCTCTCTCTCGCTCTCTGTCTCTCTCTCTCTCTGTCTCTCTCTCTCTCTCGCTCTCTGTCTCTCTCTCTCTCTCTCTCTCTCTGTCTCTCTCTCTCTCTCTCTCTCTCTCTCTCTGTCTCTCTCTCTCTCTCTCTCTCCCTGTCTCTCTCTCTCTCTCTCTCTCTCTCTCTGTCTCTCTCCCTCTCTCTCTCTCTCTGTCTCTCTCTCTCTCTCTCTCTCTCTCTGTCTCTCTCTCTCTCTCCCTCTCTCTCTCTCTCTCTCTCTCTCTCGCTCTCTGTCTCTCTCTCTCTCTCTCTCTCTCTCTCTCTGTCTCTCTCCCTCTCTCTCTCTCTCTCTCTCTCTCTCTCTCTCTCTCTCTCTCTCTCTCTCTCTCTCCCTCTCTCTGTCTCTCTCTCTCTCTCTCTCTGTCTCTGTCTCTGTCTCTCTCTCTCTCTCTCTGTCTCTCTCTCTCTCTCTCTGTCTCTCTCTCTCTCTCTCCCTCTCTCTCTCTCTCTCTCTCTCTCTCCAGATGCTGCAGACCTGGGCGAGCGAGGGGCGATGCAGCCGGCCGTCGCGAATACATAAACTGGGAAGAGAGAGAGAGAGAGAGAGAGAGAGAGAGAGAGAGAGAGAGTATGCTCTGCATACAGATCGACTCTCTGTAATAAAGTAGGGAGAGACATTCTGGCTGTTGATTGGCCGGCTCCCTGGTGGTGTCTGCAGTCATTAATATTAATACACACACACACACACACACACACACACACGACGGAGGAATTTTGGGGTTAAATGGGATTTTTATTATTTAGCGACGCAGCAAAAATGTTCACTTAGTTCATATGATGTTAGCAGGTCACTGGAGATGTAAATAGATTTTCTGGGAAATGTAGGAAAACACACAGTCCACTCCACAGTGTAGGCCTACTTAAACATGACTTCCTACTCCCTGCTTAATGTCTATGGGATGTTGCTTTAAGGGATTTCAAAGAAATTCATTGTGGTTGGTCAAATTCGACTAATAAAATTCACCTCGAGAAATTAATGATACCCTCTCCCAATTCCCCCCCCGGCGAGGCTGCAGGTCAGGATGACTTCTCGCTGAGCGTTTGATTTCTTCGCCGTTATGCTGATTAGCCTCCGCTCTCTTTCAGAGGGGACACGGTTTTTTACCATATCTCTCCAGCGAGAGTTGTTGGAAATGAGATTCACGTCTCGGGGGAAATAAGATGCAAGGTGTGGCTGCTGTTTGCCCGTCAGCCAGAGTAATATCCCCCATCTCGGAGGACGGGCTACTGGGGGACTGGCTACTGGGGGACAGGCTACTGGGGGACTGGCTACTGGGGGACAGGCTACTGGGGGACTGGCTGCAGGGGGACTGGCTGCTGTGGGACGGGATACTGAGGGACTGGCTGCAGGGGGACTGGCTGCAGGGGGACTGGCTGCTGTGGGACGGGATACTGGGGGACTGGCTGCAGGGGGACTGGCTGCAGGGGGACTGGCTGCTGGGTTTATGAGGCCATTGTCACAGAGCGGTCAAAGTCCTCATCACGCAGATGGTGAACAACGCATTATTGGAAACAGTTCCCTCATTCCCTCCCTTGTTATTCCCTTTATAGTGTAATTAACCCTTGTGTTGTCTTCCCTTCAACCTTGAAAAAAACACTTTTTTTCTGACATTTTTGACGCCTTTTTTTCACAATTTGTTTTTGCTTTTTCCAATGTTTTAAATTTTTCAATTTTTCTTCTACACATTTTCAGCGCTTAGTTCTACGTCCCATATTTTCTGATATAAAACAAAAATTTAAAACGGGTCAATGTGACTCGAGGTCCGCACTAATAGTGAACTATATAGGGACCTATCAGCCAGAAGCATCATGTAAACAAATGGCTACATAAATACCTTTATGTCCCTGAAACAAACCAAGCACTCATATATATAAATTAAAATTTTAATTTTCTGCATTCTGGTTAATGTTTCGGCAACAATTTCGGCATTTTCTGCATAAAGTTACGGTGCAAATGTCTCTAATTATATAAAGGGAATGATAACAGTCTTTTGGGAGGAGGGGGGGGCCAGTTTTGATTATTGTATTGTTTTGATCTCCCCTGTAAATTATGCCGATTTTACATGTTTCCCCTCGGTTATGTAGAAGACTTAGGTGCATGTTTATTGTTTGTTTTTTTTCAATAAAAGAAAACAAACAGCTGCAAAATGGAGAACACACTATATAGGGAAGTGTTTCTGTGATGGGGAACGTTTTTTAAACAGCTACTGTCTACATCCCATCCCCCTTAAACTTGATTCCTTTCCTCGTTTCTTAGTCCTTCCGGAAGGAAGCATTTTTTCATGTTTTTGTCACTTTCATTTACATTTTTCTAACATGCATGAATTTTTTAAAAATATAATTTATTTGCATCTGAAATAATTTCCTATCTATCTATCTATCTATCTATCTATCTATCTATCTGTCTATCTATCTATCTATCTATCTATCTATCTATCTATCTATCTATCTATCTATCTATCTATCTGTCTATCTATCTATCTATATATATATATGTATGTATATTAATTAAGGATCTCTGTGTTCAGGGGTTAGTTTGAGTGTTATAAGTGATTCCTGTCTCATATTGAACATCTGTCTCATGTTTGTTCAGCTCTGCAGCCTCTTGATGATCCGTTTGGACTCTATTTCCATTTCTTTTCTTTTCTCTCCTCCCTCCATCCCCCCTCTTTTCCATAAAGTCTCCCAGTGTCAGGTCTGCACATGACCTTCCTGTCTGCAGCAGTCTTCTTGTCTCTGCTGCCTCCTGCTGGCAACAACTCATGATGGCACCGGTACTCTCAAGTCTTCTTTCTTTCCTGCAACACTAACATCATCATACGTCATGACAACTTCACATAAAAGAGGGATTTTTGCAGTTCCGAGAACATAACGTTCCTAGAACCCTGTTCTTCTCGTGTTTCGATTGGACCAATTTGGGGATTAAAACGTTCGTCTGGCCACCGTTCCTGTAACTCTTTCAGCTCCTACTTCAGGGCAGGGTCTTTTCCCTTTCCTGCATGTATGGTTAGATGGCTGTGATTATAATAACAAAAGGTCCGTTCCTATGGCCACTTGGCCAGTGTGAATGCAAATAGAAAAATCTGTTTTGGGGGAGAGTAGTTAGTAGAACTGTTTAGAAGTGGACTGTTCCTATAACTACAGTCCTGTAACTACTTGGTCGGAAAGAGAGTATAAAGCTCAGTTCCTCCGAGTCTTTCCTCTCTCTCTTCCTCCGTGAAATGAAGCAGTTTTAACTCTGCTGTTGTTCTCGGGTCAAATTTAACCCGTTTTCAAAAAGTTTCTATATCAGAAATGTTGGTTTCTTTCAACCAAATTTCCACAAAAAAATAACGTGGATGGTTCCCTATATGACGCTCTTCACAAGTAAAATGAATGATCAGTTCTTTTACAGTACTTTTACTCAATTTGGGCGTTTTATTCAATTTTATAGCATTTAAAAAAAAAAAACATTGATAAAAGAACATTAAAAAAAGTGACAAAAATGTTGAAAAAAGCTTCTTAAACGTGGACACACACACACACACACACACACACACACAAAAACATCAAAAAAAGTGAAAAAAAAACATCGGAGGTAGTGACAAATAAACGCGGATAGAAGTGACAAAAGTGTTGAAAAAGACCAACACTGTGTAGTGTTTGAAGTATTTTATTAGTTAAAATCAATGTCTTCATTCATAAATATGTCCTCATTTGTGTAAAATGACCTCTGCCAATGATCTGACTTATCCAAATGTTGAGGTACTTGTACTTTACTTGAGTCTTTTCTTTCATGCCACTTTCTACTTCTACTCCGCTACATTCATCTGTTACAGCTTTAGTTACTAGTTACTTTACACATTAAGATTCCTGCACACTAAACACATGTAGTTTATAAAATGAGACCATTAAACACACAACTGGTTGGGTCCTTTACACCACAGGTGTCAAACTCAAGGCCCGGGGGCCAAATCCGGCCCCTCGCAGATTCATGATCATATCAATTTAGGGTCACAATAAATGTTGGCACACATAGCTTTTGTCACTTTTCAATGTTTTTGCCAGTTTTTCAGACGTTTTTTCCGATGTGTTTGATGCTTTTGCGATGATTGCTAAGGAATTTTTTGCCGATTTTTTTAGGACTTTATGTCGACCAAACTGTAAGTGAAAAGATTCTATAAGACATGCGATAATACGGTCAAAGATATTTGACTTTTCACTCTACATCCGGCCCTTGATGTGATTCTAATTTTCCAGTGTGGCCCTTAGTGAAGTGAAGTTTGACACCCCTGCTTTACACTTTCTACAATGTTTTAATACTTTAACTAAATTTTCCTGATTATACATACAGACTTGTTCCCACATTTCTAAGATATTTTCCAAAATTAGGCCCTATGTTCCCACATTTCCTTTTTCATAAATCAGATTTTATTCCCCCAACCCTAACCCAAAAATGTTGTGGGAGGATAGGGCTTCAATTGAAGGGAAGACCTAATTTTGAAAATGTCCTGAAAATGTGGGAACATAGGGCCTAATTTTAACTAAAATCTTAGAAATGTGGGAACATAGGGCCTAATTTTAACTAAAATTTTAGAAATGTGGGAACATAGGGCCTAATTTTAAGAAAAATCTTAGAAATGTGGAAACATAGGGCTGACCCCGAACCAGGACATTGGTGCATTAAAGAGCCTCAGACATTGCCGTGAATTTCTGTTTTTATTTCTTATCTGACTTGTGAAACATCACCAAACACAGATTTAATTCAGCGACAGAGGTCGGTGTTTCCAGCGTCACAGTTTGGACGGCGTCGGTGTCTTCTGATTGGCCGGCACTGCGCTTGTGGGTGCAGCTTGGCCCCAGAGGCGGAGCCGGCTGACTCCTCCGTCCGGAGCGATTATGAGGCGGACGTGGCTGGCGACGGAGCAGCGCAGGAGCTCGGTGGCGCCGTACAGATGTCTGTGGTGAGGACGAAGCTGCAACAGACAGGAAGCAGTTCAGACTCAAACAGTCATCATCATACGAAACATCTTCCGAGGACGTTCAGACATTGAAAGCTGATTTTTAGGATAATTTTCTGTTTTCTTAACCCTTGTGTTTTCTTCCCGTCGACCGTGCAACTTTTAGTTTTTCTGGGTCAACATTTTAAAAAAAACTTTAACATTTTGTTGTTCTTTTTTGACACTTGTCGATTTCCCCGCTGTTTTGTCACTTTTCACAATTTTTTTTTACGTTTTTCCCGACGTTTTCGCACACTTTGTTCTCAAAGTATTTTGACGTTCGTTGTTTCCCCGTGTTTTTAAAGGTTTTTAGCAACATTTTTATTACTCTTTTTAATGTTCTTTTGTCATTATTTTCTCCAAATGCTTTAAAATTGAATAAAACACCCAAATTCAATGGAAGCAGTGAACTGATCATTTATTTAACTTGGGAAGAGTGTTGTAGGGAACCATCCACGTTATTTTCTTTGATAATTTGGTTGAAAGAAACCCAAACTTTTTGAAAATGGGTCAAATTTGACAACAGGAGGGTTTATAGTGTTCAATAAACAATCCTAAAAAGTAATGGGATGTAAGCCAACAACTCTTCCAAATCCTCCAAGGATATTGTTGTTTTGTTCATCTCCTCTAATACGACCCTCATATCTAAACCACAGAAGGTAACGGCCACAGTTTTAAACACGTTGTCAGTGTTGTGAAACGGTCCCACTGTGGTTAGGTTTAGATACCAAAACTACTGAGTGAAGTTAATAAAAAGATGGAGGTTTGGGTTCAAATCAGATGTGACTTCACTTCCTGAAGGTTATCACGGGACTCCGAATGTGATGTAGCTCCGTTTGTTCCCTAAAGTTAAAGCTGCACTATGAATTCCTGCATGGTTTTAGCGTGATTTCATTTTTGTCTCAAATGATAGTCATCTCTCCTTGATCAACTAGCTGCCTGGTCCCTGAACACACCGTGAAAAAGCACGGTCTCGGGAGACAACACAGAGGTCATAAACATCAGACAAACACTAGAGGCATAGGCTGTGCACCAAAATACAACAAACCACGTTCTAGCCAATCACCGACAAGATGGTTGGGGGAGGAGGATGGGGGTTAGTGCGCATGCATATAATGGGGGGCCTGTGCCTCTAGTGTTTTTTTGACATTTATGGTGACAACGTATAAAAAGTAGGTAAGTGAAAACGGTTTCATAGGAGTAAACATACTTTCTGAGGGGGGAGAAGGACCTGCCATTTCCCAGAATTCCACCTGGTCTCGATGCACTGAGCTTCCTCTTCGGGGGTCAAAAGACAAACCTCGATCCTGCAAGAGTCGGGGAAGTTACCTGTACGGAAACACACAAGTTATTTCCTTCTGCTCATGAAGGAAAATGGCAGGGATGCACCGAATCCAGGATTCTGCTTCGGACTCAGCTGAATATTGGGCTTTTTGACGGGGTTGGGTTTCTGCCTAACCTTAAGAATTTTTTTCCCACCGAACCGAACCCTACGCTTCAACTACGCGCGCTACGCTGGTCGACGTAATGACGACGCCGTTGATTACGGGAAGGTGTTTACGTAGGTGGAGCGTTCAATGCAGTAGGCTGTGAGAAAGTGACAATGGAACTGGTGAGCAGAAAAAGTCCTGTTAGGCAGTACTTTCAGTCAAAAGGCCATTCAAGTCCAGCTACATGTTCAATCTGCAATGCTGATTAGTCTGGTGGTGGCGAGGACCCTAAACTATACACAACATCACCGCTGTTACAACATCTGGTAGGAAACATCTGGAAGAATATGAGTTGTGCATGAAGGAATCTACAGACAGCAGCCAGAATGCAGCAACTTCAGGTACGGCAAAGGAAGGACAGTCACTGTTTACTTCATTAATGTGTTTACTGTGTTCATGGACTGAGGATGGGACGAGGATTCAGCAGAATCTCAACCAGTGGAGTCGGTATTCGGCCGAACCCCAAAAATCTGGATTCGGTGCATCCCTGGAAAATGCAACACTAGTGTTGATGTGTGTGAGGACCTTTAAAGTGGTTTGTGTCGACCTCGATGCTGCTGATCACTCCGGGATGTCCGAGACGAAACACCGCCCACTCCCAGCCGGGAACCTGCAGGATGCCTCGCTCATCCACCTGCAGGAGACGTTTTACAGCTGTCTAACTAGGGGTTGCACAGACGAGTCGACGTCAAGCTCAAAACTACTTGGAGCTTGACATCGACTAGTCCTTGATAATTTGGTTTTGCAACGCATTCTCATCAAGTATGATATTGTACGGAAATGTATGCACACCAAAACATGAGATATAATACGAAACTAAGGGACCACCAGCTGAAAGCTGGAAAGTTAAAGTCACTGCAAAAGTACTTGCTTGAGCAAAAGGAGTGATCCCTCCTCAATGCTTGCACATCGGGCCCTGGGGCAAAAATAAGAGATTTGAGATGGCCTTGACCGACGAGGGACAGAACAACTTCCGTTCAGCCGAGGACAGAGGAGTCGAGGAGCTATCCCATAAGGTCCATGGGATGTACCTACAGACTTGCCATTGTCACGTTGGGCTTGAGTTAGGGGGCTACACAACATCTACGGTGGCAGTGCTGTCGCTTTTTCTGCCATGATCTTAAAAACAAAATAGTAGCCTTCGGGGCATACGGCATGTTTATTGTTTACATCACGCAAGTCTGTGTCAGTGTCGCACACAGTGACGGCTACAAGAAATCATTCCTACCACAGGCAATACAACTTGTTAACACTTCATCACTGAGTGATAGATAAGAGTCATATACATCACAATACTATATTAAGTGCAACTTGCACAAACAAAGGTTTTACTTATAGTTTTATATATACTATTTAAGTAGGTTGTACAGTTTTATTTGCCATTTGTATATATGGTTGTACATTCTTTCTTTTTTGAATAGTTAATATTGTATATTCTGTATGTGTGCTGTGTGTCTTATGTTTTGCTGCTATAGCACTGAAATTGAGCCAATTTGGTATCAAAACAGTCTATGTAATCTAATCTGCTGTCGCTTTTTCTGCCATGATCTCAGTATTAAACACAAAATAGTAGCCTCCTGGACCAAAACCCTGTTTATTGTTTATGATACAAGTCTGGAAAATGCTGACTTGCTACTGGTCTGAGTTCTCTGGTTTGCCCTCTAGTGGACTCCTCCAGTAACATGCCTGAGGCAGGTATGTGAGCAATTCCCTTCACGACGCAGCCGGGTGTCTTCATGAATGCACAGTTAGAAAATAAGTACATCTTCAGTTTAGGGAGAGTAGAAAGTTCCGATACCGCAACCCGTTCTCATTCCGAACTCATAAAATAAGGACGTTTGGACAGTGGCTGTCAGCGTCTGATGTGACGAAAAAGGCGTCTTTCAGCGTATCTGTGTAACGCACTGGGGAGAGCAGCAGTTAGATAGGATTTAGCGAGTAGTATGTAAGGGCGAATTTCCGCGTATGGTGGTTGGTTGGGGTGGTGGATGGGTCAAACTAACACAGGACTTTCACCCAGGAGAGCGGGGTTCGCATCCCGCTTGTCACGCTTGCTATAGTCGCTTTTTATTTTCCTCCCGCGTGTCACAGAACCGTATGCCCACCCACGACCCTTTCCTTAACATAACCATCCCGTTCTTCCCGAGTGTCACGGAACCGTATGCCCACCCACGACCTTTTCCTTAACATAACTGCGTCAAAAGGGACGGCAATAGTCCCGACCAAGCACGTTTACTTATAGCGCTAAAGGAGACTTTTAGCGTCAATAAGAACGACAAAGGCACCTGACCAAGCGTCCGTATTTTACGAGATGAGTGTGAGAACCTGTTGGGTACCGATACCAGTATCAGAAAAGCCTCTAATACTGCCTAAAATGCTGGTATCGGTATCGGCAAGTACTGGAGTTTATGCACCGAAGAAAATCTACTTTTAAGTGGATATTTAAAGAAAGTTCTGTAGCGTTTACTCTCTGTGTTCATGTTTTACAAAGAGTTTAAACTGAGTCAGACTGTACAACAAAGATAGAAATAATATCACATCCATACAGGGTTAGTAGTATACAGCTGTTATTAAAACATAATAATATATATATGACACACTGGTATTGGATCAGTACTCGGTATTGGCCGATACGCAAGTCTTGGAATTGGTATCGGCAAGCAAAGAAATGGTATCAGAACACCTCTAAAGGAGAGTTTTGAAAAGAGGACACATTTGAAGAAAAGAAGGATAGATGTAAAATTGCGGACAATTTTGAAGAATCTGAACATTTTTTAAATGAGGATGTTTTGGAAGCATTTTGGAAAAGTTTTTAGAAAGCGAGTGAAGACATTTTGGTAAGACTATGTTTTTTTAAAGTGAGGACCATTTTAAGAATCTGAGATCTTTATTAGAAACATTATGTCCCCTTCTTTCTTCCTGAGATGCTTGTTTGAGGATGTAAGCTAGAGTAAAGTAAATATTAATGTTAAGATCAGTGTGTGTGTTTGAACCTGCAGGTGTTTGGGTCTGTCCAGTCTGCGAGCTGTTTCCCAGCCGTCGGCCATGTTGACAGCTCGGCCGAGACCTGCAAACACAGCACACCAGTATCACCAGTCCACTAACGGTCCGTGTCCACAGGCAGTAATAAATAACATATCTCTTTTCTTACAACAATCAAAATAAAAATGTATTGCAAAAGTTCGTTGTGCTGGTTCCAACCAATCATATTGCGTGGATGCCCAAAGTGGGCGTCGCTGCAGCCGAGGCAGACGCCCCCATTGGTCAGAGCCACTAGGTCGATGTCCTGCTGGGGAGAGACAGACGACCAGTCCCTCTGTCCAACGCCGTACACCCGCAGCCTCGCTATCCCTCCATCTGATGACACAAATAAACTACAGTATAGAGAGGCGTGTGTGTGTGTGTGTGTGTGTGTGTGTGTGTGTGTTTGTGTGTGTGTGTTTGCGCGCGTGTGTGTGTGTGGGTATGTAAGTGTGTGTGTGTGTGTGTGTGTGTGTGTGTGTGTGTGTGTGTGTGTGTGTGTGTTTACCTGGGTGCATGTTGAGGCGCAGGTGTGTGACTCTGTGGTTAAAGTTGACCTTGCAGTAGTTGTGGCAACAATCTGAGTATCCGGGTTTCAGCTGCGACACACACAACAGCTCCGGCCACGCCTCCGAGCCCAGCTGTCAATCACATTTACCAAAGGATCACTGTGCGACCTTCACACACAAGATGGTTTTCTGTAGTACTGTTGCGTTGCCTGATATCAGACAGAATTGTCAACTCGTTACACTCCATTTCCATCTTCATCTGACATTTCCTCCCCTATAACCAATTTCCGTGGGTCGGGGGATTCGATTTTCCCTAAACAATCACCAGAGCCAGCTAACTTCTGGTTTAGTGCTATGCTAACTTGAATTGGGATTAAAAAAATCCAACAGTGCTGCTCTTCTAGACTTTCCAAATGAGACATTTAGCTCAAAACAATTTATCCAACGTTTAACAGCAGCAACAGTAGCGACGGAGAAGCTTACGGCGGAGCCTATGACGTAAGCACAAGTTTAACTAACTTGTTTGTGATTGGCCAGCCAGCCCAGTGGTCAGAAAACACACACAACGTAAAGAGACAAAAGGACCTATCTCGCACCCGGCGCAGCACGACGCAAAGCCCGATGCAAGTGTCTTTGCTAGTTTAAGAACAACGCAGTTGTCAATTTCCTGTCCAGCGCCCACGTCGTTTAAATAGCAAATGCACCTGTGCCCATCTTTGTGCCCATGGGCGTGCTGGTCTTATAATCAATTACGTCTAAAATGCGCCTAGGCTTATGCACAGCACGTGCACACTATGCTTGTTACACATACATGCAGAAGATTACAAATACAAATATTACGGTGCTAATCCTCCATCATAATAGCAATGCTCCAAGGTCCAAACACGCCTGGCTTTTAAAGGGAATGGGAGATGATCTCTGATTGGTTGATTGCATGTTACGCCCAAAACACACCTCTGATTAATGAAGACACTAAGTACAACCCTTTTGAACCAGGCTCCCGGCTCACGGACACTTTTTCCGCTGTCAAACTAGCAAAAGTGGATTTGAACACACTTGCGCCAGGTGCTTCACACCGTGCGCTTAGATCATTGAAATAGGGCCCAAAGAGGGCCGGGCAGCCGGTAAAGCCTTTATGGATTTTGTGACAGTCCACCGGCCCTCTGACGCAGCAGCCCATCAGGATTTGTCCTGGTATGCCGGATGGCCAGTACACCACTAGCGCGAAGTAGAAACAAACTACGATGTCAGGCCATATTGAAAAGACGGGCCATCTATGTATACTAAGTTGACAAAGCCATTAGTTTCTCTGTGGTTGTTTTTAATCCAAGAAACTGCAGTTTCATGTCACGATGCAGCATGTTCTCATGAAGCATTTGTACATATATCTGTAAAAATGTAAGCTCTGTAATTGGTATTCAACATATTTATTACTGTCAGCAGCACACTGCCTGCTGCTGTATAGAAGTGTGAAGATCCTCGTAGGGAGGAGGTCGGGGGGGGGATGTTTGGCTCCTAAAACACAGGGGAGCAGAGTTCATGTCCCAGAAGACGTTAAGGAGAAAACACAAGACTTTCACCCAGGAAACAGGTGTTCATGTCCTGGGAGGGTTTAATCTAAACCACAACCTTTTTTCTAATCTTAACTAGTCGTATTGGTGTGTAAACGTAACTGTCGTCGCTGCATGACACTCACTTTTTGTTGGCTAAACTTAACTGTAACGGCCTGTGAAAGGACCGTCACCTCGTGGTGCTCTGTACCCGGCTCACAGTCACCTTTTCTCAGCTAAATTTAACCGTAAAGACCGCTTAACTTAACTTCATGTCATGTGACAGGCCAGTATTCGCCGTAATTTCGCAGGATATCATACGAACCCGTTCATGAATGTGTTGCAAGATGCCAGATTAATCAGTAAACTCCACCATAATGCAAAGGTCTGGACCCAGGCCAAGTATAGTGTCCAGTACTTTGCTGACAGTCCACTGTCAGTGTTACCTTAGCAATCACATGACTGTCAATGTTACCTTGGCGATCACATGAATGTCAGTGTTACCTTGGCAACAGCAGCCAGCTGACTCTCAGATGCAGCCATGCCAGTTCGGTCTCCTTCAAGGGTGAGGTTGGGTGGATTGTCTGGTGAGGGAACATGTAAATATGAGTTATTGATGTCCACAGATATCAAGAAACAACATGAGCGCTTGTTCTTGAACCGGCTACGTTCAGGAATGTTGAAACCAGCACACGTTTCCATTAGTTCCCAATCAAGGACGGTAATCAACAGAGGATGCCCAACGAAGGGAAACAGTAGTAGCTAGACGGCAGATTGTAACTGGACATAACGTTAGCTTACTGTCTTCCCATTCTTCCTGCTGATTCTTCACATCTGTATCCACTTTTATCTTCATAAAAGCTCATTTTGTTGGTTCAATAACTTATAAAAACCTAATTCCAGGTTCTTTACCCTGTTGGTCATTTATCAAACCACACGGCAGCTTTTAGGCATTTTTCTGTGTTTTGCTTGCAGACAGAATAAACGAGGAGGCACCTTCAAACAATGCAAAGACAATGGAGAGTTGTTTTCCCCTCTGCTGTGGGCGGAACTTAAATGCTCTCTTTCGCTGTCTCCGAACAGTTCAGAATTAGGAACCAGAATTAGTAATTAGAAGCCAGAATGAAACCTGTTCTATGTGGGTGGAAAAGATGTCAGCAAGCGTTTTAGAAGTAGAGTATCTTCCAACAGAAAAGTCTTAGGGCCCTATTTTAACGATCTAAGCACACGGCGTGAAGCGCCTGGTGAAGATGTGTTAAGGGCGTGTCCAAATGTCCAAATAAGGGTCTGTGTGCCGGGCGCATGGTTCAAAAGGGTTGTACTTAGTGTCATTAATCAGAGGTGTGTTTTGGGCGTAACATGTAATAAACCAATCAGAGTGTCATCCCCCATTCCCTTTAAAAGTCAGACGCGTTTGGACCTTGGAGCATTGCTGTTATGATGGAGGATTTGCACTGTAATATTTTTATTTGTAATCTTCTGCATGTGTGTGTGCTGCTGTGCGTCCCTGTATGTGTAACAAGCATAGTGTGCGCCCGCTGTGCATAAGTCTAGGAGCATTTTATTAATTTGCTGTTAAAAACAACAATGAAATGCTGTGTTATTGTTGGTCAATGGCGCGACCACTTCCCGCTGCCTCAAGATAGCAATACACCCAGAATGCACCTGAATACACCTCCCTGTAAGACCAGCACGCCCATGGGCCACAGATGGGTGCAGGTGCATTTGCTATTTAAACGACGTGGCCGCTGGACGGGAAATTGACAACTGCGTTGGTCTTAAACTAGCAAGGACACTTGCGTTGGGCTTTGCGTTGCGCTGCGCCAGGTGCAAGATAGGGCCCTAAGAGTCTCATATTTTAGGAGATAACGAGTAAGAGCAGTTTGTACCCAGACAGCCGGCCTGGATGGAGACGTAGGGCGAGTGGTTTCCAGTGAAGAAGGACGTGTCGACATCGATGCCGTAGATCTGCCCTGGTACTCCCAGCTGGATGATGCACCAGTCGTGACCTTCCAGAAAGAGTAAGGCAGAAAAACAGAAAGATTAAGATTTGTTGGTGTTGACCAGAAAACAACAGATACATAAACATATGATCACAAAGGTTTAATACATACATTTGTGTAAGTACACGTATGTACGTTAATTTCAAAGGTCCCATATCATGCTCATTTTCAGGTGCATATACTTGTCTTTTGGGTTTTCAGATACAGACCAGGTATTCGTTTTCTTCTCGTCTCCCATCCGTCCATCCACTTTCCAAACTCGGTAAAGGCAGAAGCGATGAACTGTGGTGACTCTCTCTGTACGAACACACACTCATTACATGTTGGGAGACTCTTAAAGTTATTGTATAAGGCTGGTGATATGTTTCTCTATTTTTTTTTAATTGTACATACACTATCCTGCTTCCCCAAATACCAGACCATCCATACCCAGAAAACAACTGTATAGGTTGATTGGGCAGGCAGCAATTATGACCTATATTTATGTTTGTTGTTAGGCAGCGACCTCTAGTGGCCGTAGTAATTATCACTGGAGAAAAAGAGGAATTTAGGTGACGATAATATATAATATTATATATAAACAAATAGGAGTTTAACTCTGGAGACCTGTAGCGAAAGCAAAAGTCAACAGTCACTTTTTTTTTTAATTAACTGACTTTTTACAACCTTACCCTGGAATTCCACCAGATGCGGCTGCGGTTATGTTGTTTGTGTTTTGATGCCGGCATGCTTCATACCACACCGGGAGCGCCTCTTAAAGGTCAAGTGTGTAACGTGTTTAGTTGTTCATTATTCAAATCTGTGTTGCCTGTTCACAAACTTGTCCTTTTTCATAAATGTTTACCATCAAATTTCACATTTGCTTTTGCATGAACTGAGGTAGACACTCCATATTCATGCGCCATCTTGAAATACGTTATAAGTTTTCACTGTCACATGATAAACTCACACGTGCTGCTAATGGGTATTGTAGCTTCCTGCACCGGCAAGTTTGAAGCATAGTAAGAAGGAAACATGGAGGACCACACTTATTCAAAATCCAAATTTCAGGAACAGGAGTCTTCTTTTTCGCCCAGAAAAAGGATATTGAAAAGAGCAAGAGACCGGCTTTTTGAAGCATGAAGGCTACCGTAGCTGTAATACGTACTTTGAACTGCGTGGTGTGAGAGAGTTGATTGCGATATATGATCTCGACGCTAGATGGGAGAAAATCCTACACATTGGACCGTTAGGGAGCGTTTTGCCTGCCTGACGCACAGATTTCATTGCTTTTGTCATTTTTCCTGGATATTTGTGCTTCTACCATACAAGTGAGTAGTTTCCAGAGTTAAATGTTTTCTCCCATTTAGTCAGGTTACGAACGACACAGATCAAAGATGTGATTGAACCTGTGTATACCTTCCGGCAAGTCTAGTTTAAAAATACACTATATATTTGCATCTTTAAAGCTTTAAGTTTTCTTCGATAGAAACCGAGCTGAGAGACACAGACATGAAGTCAGAGAGCATCGAGAGACGGACTAACATGATGTCCGTATGAGTCTGAAAATGAGATCTGTTGATGACACCAGACTGTTCCTTTAAGGCATTGTTTCTCAAATGGGGGTACGTGTCCCACTAGGGGTATTTTGGAGACTGCAGGGGATACGTGTCCCCCTAGGGGTACTTTGGAGGACTGCAGGGGGTACGTGTCCCCCTAGGGGTACTTTGGAGGACTGCAGGGGGTACGTGTCCCCGTAGGGGTACTTTGGAGACTACAGGGGGTATGTGTCCCCCTAGGGGTACTTTGGAGGACTGCAGGGGGTACGTGTCCCCCTAGGGGTACTTTGGAGGACTGCAGGGGGTATGTGTCCCCCTAGGGGTACTTTGGAGGACTGCAGGGGTACGTGTCCCCCTAGGGGTACTCTGGAGGACGGCAGGGGGTATGTGTCCCCCTAGGGGTACTTTGGAGGACTGCAGGGGTACGTGTCCCCCTAGGGGTACTCTGGAGGACTGCAGGGGGCTGCAGGGGGTATGTGTCCCCCTAGGGGTACTTTGGAGGACTGCAGGGGTTACGTGTCCTCCTAGGGGTACTCTGGAGGACTGCAGGGGGTACGTGTCCCCCTAAGGGTACTCTGGAGGACTGCAGGGGGTACGTGTCCTCCTAGGGCTACTCTGAAGGACTGCAGGGGGTACGTGTCCCTCTAGGGGTACTCTGGAGGACTGCAGGGGGTACGTGTCCCCCTAGGGGTACTCTGGAGGACTGCACGGGGTATGTGTCCCCCTAGGGGTACTCTGGAGGACTGCAGGGGGTAAGTTACAAGGCTTTTTTCAGGGTTTTTTTTGATGCTTTTTTCAAAGTTTTTCTCTTTTTGGAATTTTTTGTTGCCCTAGTGTTGCCTTCCTTCTTTCTACTGTGTTTTTTCGAAGTTTTTATTGCTTTTTTTTAAGTTTGTGTCTCTTTTTTCGACGTTTGTGTCTCTTTTTTCGACGTTTTTGTTACTATTTTTGGCCTATTCTTGCCTTACTTCCTTCTTTCCAAGTTTTTCTCGCCGTTGTTTAGTAAATCTATCGCTGACATCGCTGTATTGTTCCTCTTTATATTGAATTATTTGCGCTGGTTAGGGGGTACATGGCTTAAAAAAACTGTTCAAAGGGGGAACATTATTGAAAAAAGCTTGAGAACCTCTGCTTTAAAGTGACAGTGGTGGTGGTGATGGCGCAGTGGATAGGACACATGCCTTTGGTGTGGGAGACCTGGGTTTGAATCCCACTGTGATACATCAACCAATGTGTCCCTGAGCAAGGCACTTAACCCCTAGTTGCTCCAGAGGTGTGTTACCTCTGATGTATAGCAATTGTAAGTCGCTTTGGATAAAAGCGTCAGCTAAATGACATGTAATGTAATGTAACAGTAATGAATCCTATGTGCAGCTGAACCACGTTGTCCTGTAACTGATGTGAAAAATCAATTGTACCTTCAGCAGGTTGGCAGCCGGAGCGAACCATTCGTCTGTCGCAAAAATAACCTGAAAGAGCAACAACAGAACACAATTTCACTTTATATGAATGAAAGAACAAAAACCAGACCTGAAAATATGGACAACACAGCATCCAAATGTAATGTAAATGCTGTATTCATCAATATTTTTAAGGAATAGTTCTCCATTTTAGAGAATAGATTCATTCACTGTTGTGTCCGTGCGGAAAAAAAATAAAGCTACAGCCTTAGCTGGGTCCTAAAACACAGGGCTTTAAAGCGTGTTTGTTTCCCAGGAGTATTTTAATCCAAACCACGACCTTTTTTACCAATCTTAGAAAGTTATTTTAGTGCCTAAACGTAACTGCCACAGCCCCCACCTCACGATTCTCTGTACCCGGCTCACAGTCACCTTTTCTTGATTAAATTTCACAGTAAAGAACGCTTAACTTAACAGTCATGTAACCGGCCTGTGGTCGCCTAAAAACATTCCCACTGTTTTACATTTAAACATAAAGGTAATTGTACCTTGAAGGTTTTTCCGGGTTTTCTGTGCTTTTTTGACAGTTTTTTAAAAGTTTTTCCCGACATTTTTGTCACTTTTCCGGACATTTTTTTCACTTTTCCGGACATTTATGTCACTTTTTTCCAAGTTTATTGTCACTTTTTCCGATGTTTTTGTCACTTTTTCTGTACTTTTTTGACATTTGTTTTATAGCATTTAATGCTATAAAATTGGATAAAACACCCAAATTCAATGAAAGTAGTGAACTGATCATTTATTTACCTTGTTAAGAGTGTTGTATGGAACCATCCACATTATTTTGTTTTAAAATTTGGTTGAAAGAAATCCAAATTACTGATATAGAAACTTTTTGAAAATGGGTCATATTTGACAGGAGGGTTAAGAGAACATTTGCTATGTTTGCACCTTAGGGAACAAAAATGGACCTGCATTGTACCTCTTTTTCTGACAGTGTAATTTCATAGGATATCGTACGAATTGTTGCATTAGTTTTCGTATGATATACTGACCCAGTAATCAGAATGCGTTGAACTGAGAATACTTGTGTACTTTTACTGCATGAAGCTGTAATACCTTCTTACTTTTACTACTTTTAAACGTATTGCATCTGCCCAAATGTGGATGTCTTGAGTCACTGGTGGTTGTTATTAATATCTGTGCACATGTTATGTTTTTGAATGTGTTCCTGATGGTTATTTTACAACGGAAGGGGCGTAACTTACAGGGCCCGTGCAATTTCACCCAAATATTGTATGACAACTTCCTTTACATAATTATTTATTTACATTTGCACCATATATTGATGCAGAAAATGCAGCTTCACCTTCACATGCACATTCACCAGAATGCAGGAAATGAAGTGTTTGATATGAAAATTTCAATTTTGCTCAAAAGTGGAGATCTCAATTAGGGATGCACCGAATCCAGATTTTTGGGGTTCGGCCGAATACTGAATACACGGGTTAAGATTCTACCAAATCCGAAACCGAATACTGAATCCTCCTCCCATCCTCAGTCCATTAACACAGTAAACCTGTTAATGAAGTAAACAGTGACTGTCCTTCCTTTGCCGTACCTGAAGTTGCTGCATTTTGGCTGCTGTCTGTAGATTCCTTCATGCACAACTCATATTCTTTCAGATGTTTCATACCAGATGTTGTAACAGCGGTGATGTTGTTATAGTTTAGGGTCCTCGCCACCACCAGACTAATCAGCATTGTAAATTGAACATGTAGCTGGACTTGAATGGCCTTCTTTTGACTGAACTTACTGCCAAACTACACTTTTTCTGCTCACAAGTTCTATTTTCACTTTCTCACAGCCTACTGCATTGAACGCTCCACCTACGTAAACACCTTCCTGTAATCAACGGCGCCGTCATTACGGCGACCAGCGTAGCGCGCGGAGTGCAAGCGTAGGGTTCGGTTCAGTGGAAAAAAGTTCTACGGTTCGGCAGAAACTGAACCCCATCAAAAAGCCCAATATTCAGCCAAATCCGAAGCCGAATCCTGGATTCAGTGCATCATTAATCTCAAGCCCCCCCTTAGTTGAACCCAAAGCTACGCCCTTGACGGTGACTCACCTTCCCACCGACCGCCTCACACGCCAGATCATTAAACTGCAGGAAGTCCGGCTCAGCTGCTGTCTTCGCGGCTGCTCTCCTCTCTGCCATGTTGAGATTTTGTTAAAGTTTCTACCAAAACGTGAATAGACAAGTTTATGCAGTTGCTCGCTCTGCTGACACCTGAAGAATCTGTCAGACTGCTTCTGTGCTGAGGGACAAAGTTCAGTTAGCGATGGCAGGCTGTTTATTTAGACAGCGAGGGGTCACTGACTTCATGCACACGTATATAAAGCCCATACTGTTTATGTGTAGGCCTGTGACAATTATTACATAATTGTCTCATCGCAATTTTATTTGCACGGTATAAATTGGAATTGTTACAGCTCTATACATAAGGACTACGCACTCACTTAATGTCCCACTCAAAATCACAAACACATCACCATGTCAATTATTCACCAAACTGTTCATAACCTTTAACTTAACTTTATTGACACATATAACACAGATTGCAACATTCAGACATGCAGCTTAACGCTCAGAAACCTAAGGGCATTTTTACAGTTCATTGTCCGTCTGGTTTTATTTTCTAAAAAAGCTTGTAAAACATCAACCCTGTTGTCTACAGTCAATTTATGAACATCATTTTTTTCAGGACAAACTGGGCTATTAGAATATTTGTGCTGCAGTGAGGTCACTTGAATGTAAAAAAAGGTTATATGACCTTAAAGACAAATAAATAAATAAAACGGAACATGAATCTCACAGATATGTATTGATATCACAGACAGATCAATAAAAGCCAAGCCAATCTCCTGTATAAATCAGTTCCCATATGTATTAGGAGTCACACTGTGAAGAAATAAACATTATAACTTGTACAGTTGACTAAATATACACATTTTTTCAAGAAAAGTCCAGACGCTTTTGCCCTCATGACATTCACTTATGCCAATAATCAAATAATAATGTCATATTTATTGAAATCACACACACAGCAATGTTCTAAAACAGTTCTCCTATATATTTGGAGTCATGCAGTGCAAAAATAAACATAATGAACATTATAACTCATGTAAAAGGACAAACTATTTACATTTCTTCAAAAAAGGCCCAAATTTATGCCACATCTCAAAACAATCTTCTCTGTAGAACGGTAATAAACTGGAGTGATCTATCTTTACACTCTATAGCCTTTGTTCTCGCTTGGATTCGCTGGAGTGATCCATCTTAGACTCGATATACTCTTTGTGTGACGGACCTGCCTTCCCACTGGTTGAAAGACGTCAACACAATCTCGCAAAGCATCATGGGATATTCAAAATGCGAGCTAGCGGCAAAAATGACGGAAAATTGGATAAAAAAAATTGGATAAAAAAAAAAAAAAGTGGCTAAATCTTGTATATAAGCGTTTGGATTTATTGCTGAACAACTCCGAAAAGAGGCACAACTTCCAGGCTGGATAGAAAACCTTCTGTAAAGGCTACAAAGACACCCCCGTGATGGCTAACTCGTTCGCTTTTAGCAGCAAAAATCGTTAAGTTTCTACATTAAACCATTATCAAATTATCTAAATATTAATCAGAGGTGCTGTTTTTCGTCGCCGACAACGGCGTCGGGTTCTAAGGGTTAACACACAGTTGTGTTATGTACTATACCCACAAGAGGTTTAAATATAGATATAACTGTTTGTTGCTTTTTGCAAATGTTTTTGTAGCTATTTTCCAATGTTTTGGGGCACTTTTTTGGCTCTTTTGGCTGCTTGTTTTGATTATTTTAACTTTATTGACTAAGTGTGTTGACACATATGAGAGATTGCAACATACAGAAATGCAACTAAACTCACAGTTGCATTAAGCACTGTACCGGCAAGACATTTGAATATAGATATTATATGTACATAAACAATAAAAGACATACAGACATACAGTATCTACATTATTTTTGCTGAAAAATACAGAGTTTGTGATCTGGTGCGTTGTGTTCATTAATGTTTCATATTAACTGGATACTGGATCATAAAATGTCGCCGATTCAGTTCAATGGAGTTTCTCGCCAGGCACATACGGCAACAGGTTCCCCCCTTTGAGATCCCTTTAAGGGGAGAAAGAGGAAAAAATTAACTAATATATATTACCATGAAACTTCCCCAGTTGATTACTTACATTAAGACAAATATCTGTTGTATTACAAGATTTCTGGAATTTTATGTTTAAATATGGAAATGAAGCATTATCTTGTAAATATGTGCTTATTTTCATACATTTCCAGAGCAGAAATCTGAACATTGGATAAAGCCAGGTTCAAAATTCTTCTTTTATTTGTTGACATAGTAGAGACAAAGGGTTTTACAGAGGGGATTTTGGATATCTCCTTTTATCACTGCATAAATCAGAATATGGTGTCAACAGCCATAAAAAAATCAATTTTCGCCATGTTTTTGGGTATAAAATGTTACATAATTTAGGCTATGAATGATATATGAACAAACCCCTCTGTAAAAACCTTCAGAATATAGATAGGAGTGACACTGGAAAGATTGGTGTATGTAAGTGCTACTGAAGTGAAGATTTCTGACAGGTGATAGGGTAAAAAGAAATAACTAACGGATATCAACATGAAACTTCCCCAGTTAATTACTTACATTAAGACATATACTTTTGTATTAAAAGTTTTCTGAAATGTTATTTTAAAATATGCAAATGAGGCATTATCTAATGCTAACTTGCTGAATTTAGGAGAAATTTGCTGGTGCAAATACACAAAGTGTAGTAAAATAAACACCTAAATGTGTATTTTGGATGTTTTTTTCCCAATAGTCTGAAAGATGACATGTTATGGAAGTAAAATAGCCCAAAAACTCAAAATTGAAAAATTATGGTTTTGCCCTTAAAGGGGAAATATAAAAACTCACTTTTTCAGTGCTTGTATACTGTACGTAATGGTTCATGCCTGATGAGGTGTCCCTAATTAGGAATTAATGGACAACAGGGCGGCTGCTTGCCGTGCTGTTTCTGTCCAACAAGTCCGCCATGCCCTGTCTGTTTTTCTCATATTAGTCTCGCTTTGCCAGACCCTCCTCCACAGCGCTGTGGGGGAAGGTATGTCTAGTCCACACAGCATTCCAGGATGGGAGAAAAACATGCTCTGGTTTATTGGCATTTCTTTTAAACCAATCACAATTGCCATGAGCGGCGCCTAGCGCTGCACGGAGCCACGGTGGCGCTGCAGAATAGCCTCAGGAAGGAACTTGTTTTAGTCGAACAACAGAAAACTCAGATTGTACAGATAGTCTAGCTAGCTGTCTGGATTTACCCTGCAGAGATCTAAGGAGCAGTTAACCATAGTCCTCAGAAATCCACCGGAGTTCAGAACGGCAACACACACAAAAAGAGGAAGGCATTGCATTTCCTCCAGAAGTCAGCAATATTAGTGTTTCTCTTCTGTCCTTCCTACAATGAACACAGAGACACTGAGGAGTCCAGTGACAGCATCAAAGACTCCACCCCGAAACCAAACCCAAATCCAAACCCAGGATAAAGAGGCTCAGTGAATGTGGTGTTGAAGGTGTGGAGGTGGATTGGTGTGTCAGAGGAGACTGTGTAGAAGGACAGAGTGCCGGCAGGACAGTCCACATACACTGCTACTCTGTTAGAGACAGAGGAGGAGGAGACAGGGAGGACTGTTTCCTTGTTGATGTGCCAGACAGAGTAACGACCATCAGAGCAGTTTAGACTCCACGACTGATCGTTCCTTCCAAACCTGCAGTCAGAGTGGTCTCCTTTCCTGCTGATTCCTCTGTAACTCACTGCTACATCAATGTC
The DNA here is from genome assembly GCF_008315115.2 of Sander lucioperca. Lineage (NCBI taxonomy): Eukaryota > Metazoa > Chordata > Actinopteri > Perciformes > Percidae > Sander > Sander lucioperca. Next base: position 2,138,291 of record NC_050191.1, read on the forward strand.
TCCTCTCCTCTCGACCTCCCAGTAACAGCGACCAGTCAGACCATTGCTACACAGAATCTGACTGCAGCGGTCAAATCTGTCTGCATGGTTAGGATAAGGCCGTTCTTTCTCTCCCGCTAGTGTCACCTTCCTGTTGTTTTCAGACAGTTTGAGCTTTTTGTGCGCTGTGTTTGTGTCCAGTGTGAGTTCACAGGCATCTGACAGAAAGAACAAGAAACAATGGCAGCAGTGTATAGTCTTAGTTCTTTTACTTGTTGTCATACCAAATGCATGCTCTTGTGGGAATTTGTTGGGTTTCTGTAAATTAGTTTATAGATCAATACATACGAAATATAAATGTAGTCTAGACCTACTCTATCTGTAAAAGTTATAATTTGACACCATACAAATTGAATTACAATAACAAAATATATTAAAATTTTAGAAGAAAAGTGTGTGTTTTTTTATGTGATTTTCAAAGTCATGGATCAAATTAAATTATACTTACATTTCCTCAGACCAGGTTTTAACCACTGCTGTCCACCATGGTCCACCCTGGAGACAGAAACACAGTTTACAGATTATGTAAACATACAGGCACATTGAATAACCTTCCCTATACATGTTTTTTTTTTATCCAATGTGAGTCCTCACTGCTGTTCAGTGTGTAAAGTGTTTCTTAGCTTGCATTCTCATGTATCCCTATTCTCTTTTTTCCTTCACTTGGGTCAGCAAAATAAAGATGCGATGTACTGTCAATCATAACTTTAATAATAATAATAATGAGTGTTGAATCCTAAAGACAGACAGTTGTTTATTTTGGCAGCCATTGCAGATTATAAGTCTAAGTCTAAGTCTTTAAATGAAAATGTTTATTACTGTAGTTTCAGTCACATTTTAGTCATATTCTATCCTTCAAAGTTTTAGTCAACGAACAGTCATTACATTATCACCCAATTCTTTCTCTCTTTAAGCCAGTGTAAATTTTCTCTGCTATTTTTTAAACTTTAGCCTTAGTCCTGTGTTAAATGTCCTTGTTAGTTTTTATAAACCACATCTCTGTTATCAGATTATATTAAGCATTTCAATTAATTCAGTCTAGCTAAACCAACATTTTGTAATTTAAGTTGAACTTATTTAATAAAAAATAAATATTTAAGAAAACAAATGATTAAGAATGCAGTTTTGCAGTTAGCTTTTGTTATCTGTCCATACCTGAGAGTGTCCAACCTCCAGTTTGGATCCTCCAGTCTAGCAGACAGAAGCTTTACCCCTGACTCTCCTGGATGATTGTAGCTCATGTCCAGCTCTCTCAGATGCGAGGGGTTGGCCCTCAGAGCTGAGGCCAGAGAACTACAGCCTTCCTCTTTTATCAGACAGCCTGACACACTGGAATTTAAAAAAGGTCAGTACAGAAACATTTCAGGTTATCAAAGGGGCAGGAATGTTTTGCTGACATTAACCAGAATGAAAACCTTGAAATGATAATGTATTTAAAAAACTGCTGATTTCATGCCTTAGAGTTTCAAGTGTACAGAGTGGGCTTTGAAGTCCAGTTGACAGCTGCTTTACTCCTGAGTCCTGCAGGTCGTTGTTACTCAGGTCCAGCTCTCTCAGACTAGAGGACTCAGAGCTGAGAACTGAAGAAAGAGCTTCACAGCTTCGCCATGACAGCTTACACAAACCCAGCCTTTAAAGAGAGGTACATATTAAAAACAACAGATTTTATTACGTAATGTGAATTATGCATGTGTGTGCGAGGCTCAAGGCAAACATAATTCAGCTAATAAAATGAAAATAAATGAAGGTGTGCAAAACTTGTTTTTCAAAATATAAGTGGATTTAAAAAGATTTACTTTTCAATTAAACTGAGTACTTCTGTTGCAAAATGACTCTGACATACCAATGGTATATTTTTTGTGCCCCAGTTTACATATAGCTTAAACAACCTGACCTGAGAGTCCCCAGTGTACAGTGTGGACTATCCAGTCCAGCAGACAGAAGGTTCAACCCTGAATCCTGCAGGTTGTTGTTACTCAGGTCCAGTTCTCTCAGACTAGAGGACTCGGAGCTGAGAACTGAAGACAGAGCTTCACAGCCTCTCCCAGACAGGTTACAACCACTCAGCCTAAAGAGGAATCAGTGATGAACAAAAGTTAAAAGTGTTTGTGGTTTCTCCTCTATTCATACTTATATATTTAGTGATTTATTCACTTACAGAGCTTTGTTGGAGGCTTTGACCACCGGCAGTAGCCTCAGAAGAGCCTCCTCTGAAGCAGAGTATTTCTTCAGGTCAAACACGTCCAGATCTTTTTCTGATGACAGTAAGATGAAGACAAGAGCTGACCACTGAGCAGGAGACAGTTTATCTGTGGAGAGACTTCCTGATCTCAGGTACTGTTGGATCTCCTCCACTAGAGAATTATCATTAAGTTCATTCAGACAGTGGAACAGATTGATCCCTCTCTCTGCAGAGAGATTCTCACTGATCTTCTTCTTGATGTATTTGGCTGTCTTCTGATTGATCTCTGAGCTACTTCCTGCCGGTTTCAGCAGACCTCGTAAAAGAGTCTGATTGGTCTGCAGTGAAAGACCCAGGAGGAAGCGTAGGAACAAGTCCAGGTGTCCATTTGGACTTTCTAAGGCCTTGTCCACTGCACACTGGTAGAGATGTGTTGGTTTAGGTTTGTCTCTGAAGACTTTAGGCAGCCGGGAAGTTTCTTCTTCTGACAGAAGATTGACACCAGAGTTGATGAAGGTCAGATGGACATGAAGAGCAGCCAGAAACTCCTGAACACTCAGATGGATGAAGCTGAACACCTTGTCCTGGTACAGTCCTCTCTCCTCTTTGAAGATCTGTGTGAACACTCCTGAGTACACTGAGGCTGCTCTGATATCGATGCCACACTCTGTCAGGTCTGATTCATAGAAGATCAGGTTGCCTTTCTGCAGTTGCTCAAACGCCAGTTTTGCCAGAGACTTGGTCATCTTTCTGGTCTCTTCATTCCAGTGCGGGTCTATTTCAGCTCCTCCATCATACTTGATGCTCTTCCGTTTGGACTGAACCACCAGTAAGTGGATGTACATCTCAGTCAGGGTCTTGGGCAGCTCTCCTCCCTCTCTGGTCTTCAACATGTTCTCCAGAACTGTAGCAGTGATCCAGCAGAAGACTGGGATGTGGCACATGATGTGGAGACTTCGTGATGCTTTAACATGGGAGATGATTCTGTTGGCCTGCTCTTCATCTCTGAATCTCTTCCTGAAGTACTCCTCTTTCTGTGGGTCATTGAACCCTCTGACCTCTGTCACCATGTCAACACACTCAGGAGGGATCAGATTGGCTGCTGCAGGTCGTGTGGTTATCCAGAGGCGGGCAGAGGGAAGCAGATTCCCCCTGATTAGGTTTGTCAGCAGTACACCCACTGAGGTGGACTCTGTAACATCAGTCAGGATCTCAGTGTTGTGGAAGTCCAGAGGAAGTCGACACTCATCCAGACCGTCAAAGATGAACACAACCTGGAACTCTTCAAACCTGCAGATTCCTGCTTCTTCTGTTTCTTTAAAGTGTTTAAAGAAGTGATGAACAAGTTCCACCAAGCTGTACCGTTTCTCTTTCAGCACATTCAGCTCTCTGAAGGTGAATGGAAATGTGAACTGGATGTCCTGGTTGGCTTTGTCCTCAGCCCAGTCCAGAGTGAACTTCTGTGTTAAGACAGTTTTCCCGATGCCAGCCACTCCCTTTGTCATCACTGTTCTGATTGGTTCATCTCTTCCAGGTGGGGTTTTAAAGATATCTTCTTGTCTGATTGTTGTTTCAGGTCTGTCTGGTTTCCTCGATGCTGCTTCAATCTGTCTGACTTCGTGTTCATCATTAACCTCTGCAGTCCCACCTCCTTTAATGAAGATCTCTGTGTAGATCTGATTCAGAAGGGTTGGGTTTCCTGCTTTGGCAACCCCCTCAAAGAGACACTGAAACTTCCTCTTTAGATCAGACTTTATTTTAGCCTGGCATAAGAGAGCTCCAGCACCAGTTCCTGAATGAAAATTCAAATTCAAATGAAAATATCTTGACTCTAGTAAACCTGATATATGAAAACATTTCATATAAATAAACCTGTAGAGTTTACTCTCAATTTATTTGTTTGTTATTGTTATTGTGGTGATTAATGATGACAAAAAGGGTCACACTCAATAACACAAAGTAACAACTATTTACAGAAGACAAAACAGTGTCACAAACATGCAGGATGGATGCCTGTCAATAGCACACTGATGATCCACTCTAAGGCAATTGGCATTGCACCTGACAAGGCACTTGGCTACATAATGACTAGAGATGTTCCGATACCGATACCAGTATCGGTATCGGCTCCGATACTGCCTAAAATGCTGGAATCTGTATTGGGAAGTACTGGAGTTTATGCACCGATCCGATACCACGTAATAAAGCCCTAAAGAAAATCTACGTTAAAGTAGCTTATTTATGTTATTTTTCCGTTATAACTGACTGTCAAACTGGATAAAAAAAGAAAGTTCTGTGGCCATTATTGTTTGTGGTTGTTCATGTTTCACAAAGAGTTTAACCTGAGCCAGACCGACAACAAAGATAGAAATAATATCACATCCATACAGGGATAGCAGTATACAGTTGTTAAAACATAATAAAATATATGACACACTGGTATCGGATCAGTACTCGGTATCGGCCGATACGCAAGTTCAGGTATCGGAATTGGTATTGGGAAGCAAAAAATGGTATCGGACCATCTCTAATAATGACCAATGGGCCTCCAGCATTGGAAGCAGAAAGTAGGTGGAAACTTTATTTAAGATGCATCTATACTGCGTTATTGTGACCCTAATTAAGGCCAGACCTGTCTTCTGTAAACAAACTGACTTCCTGTCATTAAGTACCACCCTAGATTAAATCTATTTAGTTCATCATTTGTGGACAAACAGTTCCTGACTGACTGGTTGCTGCTGATAGGAATTAACAGATCTCATTCAGATGTGTGCAGGATATTTACAACAAAGTATGGAAATTTAAATATTTCCCATGCTGGACCAATTTCCCTCTTGCTATCATGTTATACATGTTCAAAGCGTCTTACTTTTCTGCAGACAGTCAGCCAGCTCCTTGTGATTCATTCTCCTCAGGAAGTGCAGTGTAATCTTCAGAAATGCCTCTCTGCTGCTCTTCCTTTTCTCTTCTTCCTTGCCATCCACCACCTCCTCATCTTCCCTTTGTTTCTTTGAGCATTCTTGGTAATCTGGACTCAGAACCTTCTGGAACTTCTTCAGTTCATTCTTCACAAAACTGACAATGTTCTCCTCAAGCACCTGGAACAGAATAATATTAAAATTTAAACTAGAAGAACACAATTACATTGAAATGCATGTTTACTTGTATAGCACCTTTCAACAACAGGGCAATTCAAAGTGCTTTACATAGGACATAATGTGCACCATGAAAAGAACACAAGGCAATATAAAATTACACATTTAAGATTTAAAAGAGTTGAATAAAATTGAAAATAAAAATAAGATAAAACATAAAACACTAATGCAATCACAGTGCAATGAAGATATGAATAAGTAGTCCTAAATTGAATTTCATAAAATGTAGTCGCACACAGAAATGTTTTAACCCTTGATTTAAAAGAACTCACTTAGTAGGGTTCAAATATTATGTGTTTGTTTCAGATAGGTGGATCATAAATTACTTAAATTAATTTATTTCAGCGTTTAGTAAGGAATCTGGGGAGAGTGAGCCAACCGGTACAAGCCCAGAGAGAGGTCTACATGGTTGATAACGTGGCAGCAGATTCAAAATACATTTGGGCCGTAAGTGCTTTATAAACCAACAGTGATATTTTAAAGTAAATTCTTTGACACACAGGAAGCCAGTGTAAATATCTCTCTTCTGGTCTCTGAATCAGCTACTGCTATGGGATCCGAAACCTGGAAAAACATTACAGTAGTCGAGCCTACCAGGGATAAGGGTTTTATAAATCCCAATGAAACATAAGTCATTTAATTCTTGATGTATTGGTGGTGATAGTACTCTGACTTTGTAATTATCTTAATATAGTTATTAGTCATGTAGTCCATGACTACAACGAGATTTGTGGACTCGTCTGGGGTCTTTAACTTTACTGACTGAAGTGACATGTTTTTTCTTTGGCTCCAACAACAATTATTTTTATAATACTTTTGAACCTTAACCATTTAATTTGAGAAAATGTTGGCACATCAAATTCTTGATTTTTGCACTGCACCTCCTTAATACTTGTATGGAGCCTGGTGTTACAAAATACAAATTTTGTTTACCAATATGCTGACCAAAATATATCTACCAATGTGCAGATAATACACCGACTTATATAACATTTTGTATCGTCAGCATATTTGAAAATATCTACCAATATGCGGATGATACACTGAATTATATATAAAGTTGTTTATCGTCAGCATATTGGTAGATATTCTGTTGTTTTTTTATTATCTGATCTAGTGGCATGTAAATGTTAAACAAAAGGGGCCCAAGAATAGAACCTTGGTGGACTCCACATGCAATTTTTGTCAACCACATGACAAGGCTGCTGGTCTACAGGGCGTAGCAGGGAGACTGCAGTTTGTGGTTGTTGCAGTGAGTAGTAGTAGCTGTTCTTGCACATTTACACACCATGAATATAGAGTCCATGTCAGTTTGATGCTGCTGATCAGACTGACCACTAGAAACATCTGAGGTCTGCTGCTGCGGAACTCTGTGGAAAAAAATCTTTCATTTAACAAACAGCCTCTTGTGATGATTGTTCATGGTAGAAACAAGAGATGAACACAATAAATTCTGCTCTGATATTTGAATGTGATGTTTTAAAAGAGGAAACTAAATCAAGTATGAGGATGAGAAACATTTTCTTCCAGCTTTCAATTCTTACTCTGGATCAGCAGATGTCTGTCCATGTCTGAAGTCAAAAGGTCGACCCTTAGACCGGTCACTCTTCATGGACACACAGGTGATTCCAGAGGGATCTGGTCTCTGCTGAGGGTTCCTTTTAAAACACAACACTAATTATTGCACAAGTCAAGTAAATTCTTCCAGGATGTTTAAATGTTTTCTATTATTTGATACTTTGATGCAATCTTTTTTGTCAAAGAAATACTTTTTTCAGCTTTCAATTCTTACTCTGGATCAGCAGATGTCTGTCCATGTCTGAAGTCAAAAGGTCGACCCTTAGACCGGTCACTCTTCATGGACACACAGGTGATTCCAGAGGGATCTGGTCTCTGCTGAGGGTTCCTGTTAAAACACAACACTAATTATTGCACAAGTCAAGTAAATTCTTCCAGGATGTTTAAATGTTTTCTATTATTTGATACTTTGATGCAATCCTTTTTGTCAGAGAAATACTTTTTCCAGCTTTCAGTTCTTACTCTGGATCAGCAGATGTCTGTCCATGTCTGAAGTCAAAAGGTCGACCCTTAGACCGGTCACTCTTCATGGACACACAGGTGATTCCAGAGGGATCTGGTCTCTGCTGAGGGTTCCTGTTAAAACGTAACTGATTAATACACATGTAAGCATTTTTTCCTGGATGCATAAATGTTTTTTGATATTTTGATGCAATACTTTCAATTCTTACATTGGATCATCAGACGTCTGTCCATGTTTGAAGTCCAAATGTCGACCCTTAGACTGATCGCTCTTCATGGACACACAGCTGGGAACAGCAGAGTCTTGTTTCTGCTGTTTGATCCCCCTACAAACGCAATATAAATGCAACTTTTAATTTGTCATTCAAATATAATGTAGCCCCCCCCCCAAGAAGATATCAGCAAAACTGGTGAATGCCAGAAAGTTTCTGGTCAGCATTAACATTTGAACTACAAGGTTAATGATTTACTCAAAAAAATGCTTTTCTTTAAACATTTTAAAGTTTTATAGTGCTCTTCATTGACACAATGCCTGATGCACTGTTGTCTCATCTGTACATTTCAATTCTGCTAGAAACAACATGCTGACAAATGCATATCTTAAAAAAAATATGGCTAAAATACAGAGTTCTCACTTTTGATCATCAGACTTCTGTCCATGTTTAAAGTCAAAAGGTCGGCCTTTAGACCGGTCACTCTTCATGGACACACAGCTAGTCCCAGAGGAATCTGGCCTCTGCTGAGGGATCCTGTTAAAACACAGGGGGTCAGAGTAGCAGTGCTGATGTATATAAATAAGTGCTAAGGTAAGATCATACAAAAATTGCCTAAGTTATATATATTGGAAAATAATCAAACAATGATTATTAAATAACTGCTAGTGTATATTAATAAGTGCTTAGATAAAATCGCTCGATGGTGTTTTAAGCCTCCAACGTCGCCTTCCAGGCAGCTAACCCTAACCTTAACCCTAAACATAACCATTGCCACGGTGCCTGGAAGGCGACGTTGGGGGCTTAAAACACCAAACACCGATAAAATCATGCAAAAAATGCACAAGTTATTTATGTATTGAAAAAACATGCATCAACATTGAATTTGGCTGATACAAATAGTTAAAAAACCGCATAAATGAACCATTAAATATTTACAAGGTTAACTTTAGAAACATTCTTTGTAGGTCAGGGTAAATACAACAAAAATATTGCTGAAGAAAAAAGTTTCTGTCAGACAAATCCTATACTCTTAGTTTTTGATTCTTACACAGGTCCATCAGACTGCTGTCCATGTTTGAAGTCCAAATGTCGACCCTTAGACTGATCGCTCTTCATGGACACACAGCTGGGAACAGCAGAGTCTTGTTTCTGCTGTTTGATCCCCCTACAAACGCAATATAAATGCAACATTTTATTTGTCATTCAAATACTATGTAGCCCCCCCCCCCCCCCCTCCCCCTAAGAAGATATTAGCAAAACTGGTGAATGCCAGAAAGTTTCTGGTCAGCACTAACATCTTAACTACAAGGTTAATGATTTACTCAGAAAAAATGCTTTTCTTTAAACATTTTAAAGTTTTATAGTGCTCTTCATTGGCACAATGCCTGATGCACTGTTGTCTCATCTGTACATTTCAATTCTGCTAGAAACAACATGCTGACAAATGCATATCTTAAAAAAATCTGCTTAAAATACAGAGTTCTCACTTTTGATCATCAGACTGCTGTCCATGTTTGAAGTCAAAAGGTCGACCCTTAGACCGGTCACTCTTCATGGACACACAGCTAGTCCCAGACGAATCTGGTCTCTGCTGAGGGATCCTGTTAAAACACAACAATGATTAATACACATGTTAAGGAAACGTACCAGAATGCTCAAATATTAAAAATTACATATTTTGATGCAAAACTGTCCTTTTGTCAGAGAAATGCTTTTTTCCACCTTTCATTTCTTACCTTTGGTCATCAGACTTCTGTCCATGTTTGAAGTCAAAAGGTCGACCCTTAGAGCGGTCACTCTTTGTGGACTCGCAGGTTGATACAGGAGAGTCCGGTCTGTTCAACACAGAGAGCTTTTAGTGGGAATAATAATGTTAGAGATATTTGAGTCATGGACTTTTAGAGAACGTCCTCTCACCTCTGAGCTTTGGTCTTGCTGTCATGTTTCCCACGCAGAGAGGTTTTAGAGGGA
>NC_050191.1:2152892-2267892 GCF_008315115.2 Sander lucioperca
TACCAGAGGAATCTGTAAATGTCTAATTATCAGGATCATTTTGATCACACTGTGCTGTGTCACTGTTTGACTGGACAGTAGAACTTACTGCCTGCTGATTAGCTGATTCAAAATATAAATTTGAAATATTCTGTAGAATTTTGCTCCTCATGATTTTAGAAAGATTTACATGTAAAGATGTTGGTGTTTCTCAAGTACAACCAAGAGCAGTTTGACAGCATGGATCAACTTTGTGCTTTTGTTTTTTTAATTACTAATGCTCTGAAGCCATCTTTCAACACTAAGACTGACCTGGTTTCACTGAAACAGCACAGTTTAGCACCAGTCCTTTCTTATGCTGTTGCTATGGGGTTGCTCAACTTTTCAGTGAGAGTGCTGTGAAATTACGGTTTCCCATTAATGTGCTGGTTGCCACAGTTAAATTTCTATTGCAACCTCCCCGACACATACACGCACATATGCAGTAAATGCTCCACAACAGTTAATGTGGTTCTGTGCTGAACACAAGGTGCGATATTCAGCTCAACAGATACAGATGTTCAAACCCTGCCTACATTAACTCGCCTTTGAATATAACATTTACACAATTATGCCAAGATTGTGCATATTTCAGCCTCAGATTCTTAGATCACAAAATCATCACCTTGACTAATGAATCAACAGTGTTCTGTGCATAGACCACATTCTCATATGTATATACTGTAGTTATATGAATGAGCATTGCAATATAGATGACTATAATGAATCAGAATGTGTGCTTCAATCACCAAATGCTTTAATTTATAATAAACAATTGAGGAACCATATCATTCACTCACCGTTAGAGATGTTCATAACAAAACCATGCTAATATCATCTACAGCAATGCTAGCATCCTCAGCGGCAATCGCGTGCAGGTCCGCTTCCTCATCTTCGTCCAGTTTTTCTTGGTCCTGGTCAATTCTTACTAGCATTGTGTCTACACCTTCATGAGACCTATTAACATCAGCATTGTTCGCCCTATAGGGTTCACAATCCCTTTCTGATTGATTGATTACACAATTTAAAACAATGTTTTCCTAATTACAGTCTATCTGGCTGTCTGATCACAAAGAAAGGCTGTGCTTCTCTGGGCTCAGCTCTGAGCTCCAACCCCTCCCATCTGAGAGTACGAAACCTGAGCTACAATCATCCAGGAGCGTGAAGCTTCTGCTGGACAAGAGGATCCAAACTAGAGACTGGAAACTCACAGTTAGGGACAAATCTTGTTCAAAGGAGTGACTCTGCCTGAGAAATAGATCCCCAGAAGTCGTATTAAGTGGAAACTGTCTATTCACATCAACATACACTTTGTTTCAAATATTTTCCTCATTAAACACCCAGTGATAATATATTATCATTGTTCATCAAAAATATTTCCTACAGAAGTCTTGAATGAGCCCCCAATATCTTCAAACCAAAAACATTGGTTAATAATTTTAAAGGGGTTCTTTGAAATTAAGTGTATATTTTTGTCTTAAAAAGAGGTTCAGAATTCCATGTCGCTCCAGCTGTACCTCATTAATTCAACTCAATTCAATAAAATGTTATTCATAGTATCAAACCATAACAAGAGTTATCTCAGGACACTTTACACATAAGAGTAGGTCTAGACCACACTCTATAATTTACAAAGACCGAACAATTCTAATAATTCCCCTAAGAGCAAGCATTTAGTGCAACAGTGGGGAGTTTTAGGAAGAAACCTGGGACAGACCCAGGCTCTTGGTAGGCGGTGTCTGACGGTGCCGGTTGGGGGTGTGATGAACAGTGACAATAACAGTCACAATAAAGATAATGGAACAGTGACTAGAAATAGTAGTCGTAGTAGTTCATGGTGTAGCAGGGCACTGTAGGACGTAGCAGGAGGTACCAATTCTGTATGTTTCAAATGGTACAGCTGGAGCGACAAAGCATTTGTACCTTTTTAGGTGCATTCCTGTACCTTGTTTTTTTGTGTGTGTGGTCTGGAAAGTAAACAAACAGTGTATTTTTCTAGGATTACCATGTCTTCTTTGAATGTAAATAAGGTGCCAAGTATTTTCCCCATAAAACACACTTTCTTCATGGCCGGGTTGGCTCAGTGGGTAGAGCAGGCGTACATATACTGAGAGGTTTATGCCTCGACGCAGAGGTCCAGGGTTTGAATCCGACCTGTGATGATTTCCTGCATGTCTTCCCCCTCTCTCTCCCCTTTCTTACCTAGTCCTATCAAATAAAGGCTGAAAAGCCCAAAAAGTAATCTTAAAAAGAAACACACTTTCTTCAAATTAGGAGATATTATCATTAGGGCTTGAGCATCAGTGCCAGGGCCCAACAGTCCAGTGCAGTTAAGACTCATACTGGATAGAAATTCATTGTGACTGTGTTTCTTCCTCCAGGGTGGACCATGGTGGAGAGAAGAGGTTAAGACCTGGTGTGAGTGTAAGTGTGGATTTGATTTGAATATTAGCACACGAACAAAGAATAAAGCCTTCAGCTGTGTTAGATGATAATCTGCTGCTGTGTTGTGTCTTTTTCTCTCCATCAGATTCCTGTGAACTCACAGTGGACACAAACACACTCAACACAAACCTCAAACTGTCTGACAACAACAGGAAGGTGACACTAGTGGAGAAGAAACAGCCATATCCTGATCATCCAGAGAGGTTTGACTGGTGGTCTCAGCTGCTGTGTAGAGATGGTCTGACTGGTCGCTGTTACTGGGAGGTTGAGAGGAGAGGAGGGGTTTATATATCAGTGAGTTTCAGAGGAATCACCAGGAGAGGAGGCAGTGTTCACTGTATGTTTTGAGTGAATGATCAGTCCTGAGGCCTGTACTACGAAGCAGGATTTGGCATTAACGAGGTAACTTCAGGTTCAACCCAGGGTTTTCTGTACCACGAGTGTGGATCACTTGTTACCGGGTTAAATCGCCGTGGTAACTTATGCTGAACACCTAACCTGGTCAGGAGCAGATTAAGTTGGAGATTAGAGATCAACTGGTGTAAAAGCACCGCCTACTGACCAATCAATACTCGACTGATAACGGAGTCACCGTTCTTAAAAGATCAGGCAGAGCTCGGTGCGTGGAGAGAGAGAGAGAGAGAGAGAGAGAGAGAGGGAGAGAGAGAGGGGGAGAGAGGGGTGCGCTCATAAAAGTTAAAACAGTTAGAGACCGACAACCCCGTTTAACATTCCCTGATTGGTATTTTTATGAAATATATAGATTTTAATGGGAGGGAATTACATATCGGCTATTTGTCGGCTTCTTGAGCTGTGTGTGGCCAATGCGCACATCGGTTTGAATTATGTTTTTATATTTTATTTGCTCTCATGATGGCTTCCACTGCCAGGGTTGCAACTGAAATAATAGGCTAAAGCAACAACAGTTTATGGAAAGCATAAGTGTAATTATGGTCAGATCTTGTGCCTGACTGATGAGGAAGTGATATTGATAAGCGATATAATATAATATAATTTGCTCTTCTTATATAAAATATGCGGCTCTGGTAGATGTTTGCGATTGGTCATGTTGTGCAAACACCGCCTCTTTTATGTGAACGCGCGCGCCGCTGGATTGGGAAACCCTGGGTTGACTGAACTAGTTGTTAACCACCGTTGTGACACAGGTTATGTGGGACCGCGGTTGTTAGGGTTAGTGAAGCCGGGTAACTGAAAGAAATCCAGGACATGTTGATCTTGATTCGTAGTACAGGCCTCCGGAGTCTGTACTGCTCTGATAATGGTTACTCTGTCTGGCACAATGGCAGAAGAACAGTCCTCCCTATCTCCTCCTCCTCTGTCTCTGATAGAGTAGCAGTGTATGTGGACTGTCCTGCTGGCTCTCTGTCCTTCAGAGTCTCCTCTGACTCACTGATCCACCTCCACACCTTCAACACCACATTCACTGAACCTCTTTATCCCTGGTTTGGGTTCCAGTCATATGGTTCCTCAGTGTCTCTGTGTTCTCTGTAGGAGGGCGACTACTTCCTGTCCTGTGGTTTAAATGTTGGTGGTGGACAAGGCTTCACTTTGGTTCCTATTTGACCCATTGATTGTGTCTTTTTTCCTCAGAAATGGTGACATAATCTCCTCATATTGATCTCTCCAGTCATTTAGTTAGTTTTCTATCCTCTTTGTGTGTGGGCATCTCACTAATGACACATCAAACATCTTAAGGAAAAGTTTTTAATGAGAGTTCAAATAAAAGAGAACTGTGGATGTCACAATGCATTTTAATTGTAGGAGACATTCAGCATGTGTACTATAATTCTTGTAATGTGTGTAAATAGATGAGTAATGTAATGTAAGGGCTACAACATTTTGACCACTAGATGGTAGTATATATACAGAGGTGACACTGGTCACAGGTGATATTAATCAGGGGAATGGGAAGTCATTTTGAGCAAATATGCATATGCTTACTTTAAGCTTAAACTAAAGACAGCATGAAGAGAAAATTAACCTGCATTATTTCAAGTTCATCTCATCAAGGTAATCAACTTCTGTCTGTTCATTATTTTACAATAAATGGGAACATCACCCAAAGATAATTCACTGTTTTGGACATTGTGTCATTCACTCACCTCCACCAGTTATATGCATGACTTACCAGAGAATTAAGGCTAAAGACGGAAACGATCTGAAGAGAAAATGCGAAAGTGGCGTTGCGTTCTCACTTTATAAGCATTTTGGGGGGGAAATCTGCATGCATATGGTGATGCAAAAGTGTGTGAAATTTTAGTTTGCACACCAGGCGGCTAGGTGCGTGAAGCAAACAACAAAGGCTGACAATTTTGTCTGGACAGACGAGAAGGCGGAGTTATTGCTCCAAACAATGCACACACACGGCACACACACACACACACACACACAGCACATACACACACACACACACACACACACAAACACACACACACACACACAAACACAAACACACACACACACACACACATGCGGCGCACACACACACACACACACACACACACACACACACACACACACACACACACACACACACACAAACACACACATTCACATAGTGCGTTTTTACCCTTTAGATGGGAACGTGACGGTGAGCGTTTTTAAGATTTCCACTCTGGAGGGTGGTTTCACTTTTTTGCGTCACATCTGATAAAATATTTTGATGTTTTCACCCGCGAGCGTATTCGTGTAAACAGGGCCTAACGCTTTAACATTCGTGTTGTCCTCGGCTCAAATTTGACCCGTTTTCAAAGTTTTTATTTTAGACATTTGTTGTTTCCCAAAGTAACATGAATACCTGGATGTCTGGCTTCCATAGAATATTCTTCGGAGGTAAAATTAATGATTACTTTTTATTGAATTTTGGGTGTTTTATTCAATTTTATAGCATTTAAAATGTTTTCAAAACAGTATCCGGACTAAACTTTGACATAAACTAGTCTGTGATTCATTCAACATGCTTTGATCTTAACTATTAGTCAAAATAATTCATAATTTCTGCTTTTTTAAACTAAAACATTAGGTATAATGTCATATACATAGTTTATTGACCATGAATTAAAAAAGCGTTGAAAAAGCGAAACATAATCGTTGAGAAAAGCACCTTGTCTATTTTGACCCGGAAGGACAACAAGTTCGTGGTCAACAGGAAGATGACTGAAGGCTTTTCGGATATTTGATTTGCAGGGACAGTGTAGATAGAGGGTGAAGGTAGGAGGAGGTGTAGGCAGAGGAAGTCCAACTCCCCAGTTGTTGCAGGGAGGTAGATAAAATGCCTTGGTTGGCAGTTTTCTAGTTTTATTTTTAATACATACTGTGTACATATATTTATACTTATATTGTTTATGTGTTAATACTTGATTTTCTTAACCTTCTTATATTTAGAGATTGTGTGACCTATGCACCTACAACACCAAAACAAATTCCTTGTATGTGTAAAAAACGTACTTGGCAATAAAGCTTTTTCTGATTCTGATTCTGATTCTTCTGAAGTATTACTAGATCATGTGTATATATACAAAATTAATGATTTTTTTTCCTTTTGGCCATTTTTGTGGGGTTTTTTCTGCACTCTTGCCTAAACTCTAAGTTGTTGTCCATTATCCCATCCTCTTTTAGTCACTCTGTTTTCTGATTTGTACTTGCCTGGAGACAGTAACTTTTAAATAAAAAACACATTTTTCGATTATTAACTTATCAGAATCCAGCATCGAATCATTCTAGAGTGAATTGTGATGCATCTAAGAATCAATTATTTTTCCCACCCGTATTGTGTGTGTGTGTGTGTGTGTGTGTGTGTGTGTGTGTGTGTTTTTGTGTCACCGTTTGTGTGTGTGTGTGTGTGTGTTTGTGTCAGTGTGTGTGTTTGTGCGTGTCAGTGTGTGTGTCTTTGGGTGCGTCTGTGTGTGTGTGTGTGTGTGTGTGTGTGTGTGTGTGTGTGTGTGTGTGTGTGTGTGTGTGTGTGTGTGTGTGTGTGTGCTGGCTGCTGGGACCAGGCATCTCCTCCTCCTCCTCCATATGACTGCAAACAGAAAGAAGAAAGGGGAGGGCACAGCATTATTAAAACATCTACAGGGTCCAAATTATCATACAAACAAAATTTAACACCGAAAAATAAAAATACTGGTATCAATGAATTAATTATGATATTGTTACCTCTGAAAGAAAATCCATAAAATGCAATTTTGGGGGTGAGTTTACTCCGCCTGAGTGTGTTTGTAGTCAGCTTGATTGAAGCTTGAGTGAGTGAGTGAGTGAGTGAGTGAGTTCAGACCTGTGTCCGTTCTGTGCATACTCTGGAGGTGAAGCGAGGTCATCGGTCTCTTTGTTGATTGGACTGCTGTACTGGCTGCTTTTCAGGTTCTTCAGCATAAGTTTCTTGATTCTCTTCCTGTAAATAAAACACACATAGTCACAAAGAAGCAGGGGTCATGCTGCCAGCCGGTAAGCTACGCCGTGTATGTTTTTTTTCTTCCTTCAGACGTGCGCAAGTAGGCGGAGGAGGAGAGAGAGAAAAATACTGGGGGAATCGCGGATCCTGCTTTTGATTTTAATAGTCAAAATCGAAAGATCATTCCGATCGATTTTAGATTTAAAATTGTGACATCCCTAGTTGAGTAACAGGCAAGAAAACATTCCACCTTAAAAATTGCCGGTAGCTGCTGGTGGTAGCCTTTGCGCAGCACAGTAAATTAAATTGTTTATAGCCAACTGTTAACTAGTAAAGATGAAAAGCAGCAAAACACCCTCTCATTTTATAGTTATATTTGTCTAAAATTTCTAAACTTGCCACTGTAGGAACAGTGGTTAGAATAGTCTTCAAAAAGAGCCACAATTTAACTGCACACGTTATAGGTGTGCTCCTGTAGCTCTGATCAGATTGGGTTACCTGGGAATGAAGGCTCCGTTGGTGAGCGAGGGCTCGTCATCGTCCAGGCCATCAAAGAGCTGCAACTTGGAGGCCCTTGATGACGTCAGCGCTTTGGGGCAGACTCTGGTCGCAGGTCGAAGGGTGAGCTTGTAGTGGGTGGGCGTGGTCAGAGCCTTCTGGGCCGTTGGATTGGTTGGTTTCAAATGCTGTCAGAAAAAAGAGAAGTTGTGATTGGATACTTAAAGAAAGGTTTTGGTGCTTTTGCAACTTAATTAGCAGAACAACAGACCCAATCAGTGTTTGTTTACAATAACTTCTGAGTAGAAAACTCCTGTGTCACGAACATACAATTTAACGGTGCTGATAAAACAAGGCACAAGAAACAACTTGATATCCTCATCTTCTTCATCTAAAATGCATGTTTGATGCTTTCATATGTCAACACTTTGACTAATGTTAACGTACTTCTGCTCAATTTTCATTTTCCTTCAGTACTCCGTCTGGGTTTGCGGTATATTTGCGGGTTTTCTCCGGCCAAATCTTTACCGGTTCAATCAGTGAACAATGGGAGTGGCTGAGAATGATGACGTTGAGGTCGTGCGCTAGTTTGATTTGTAGTTCCGTAATGGCGGTGGAGAAAGATGCGAGCGAAGTCATTCGGTCCGTTATGGCAACACTGCCGAATATCCAGAAGTTAAAGCCAGAGTTGTGTTGGTCGCCATGATGTTGTGGCCTTCCTCCCCACGGGGTTCGGGAACAGTTCGATTTTTCCAGCTCGCTCCGTTAGCGGTGAAGGAGTTGGCTAAGGCGAATGCTAGCAATGCGAAGCCGACGTCACGACCAAACGTTAGCGATTGGTTATGGCAGATCCAGAGTGGCTCTGGGCAGATCCAATAGTTTTAAACTTCAACAGAGTACCCGCCTTCAACATCAATGCAAAACGTACCACAAGGGCTACTTTGTTGAAATTTTGTAGCCAGCACTTTTGTATAATTTTGCCACACCCATGAGCAAGACCCATGAAATACAACCATTTTCACCACTTCTGACGTGTATGTGAAGGTTTTACGACTTTTGAGGACTTAATAATAATTCCTTCCATCACAGTAGGGTCCTCACACCGGTTGGTACTCGTGTTCAGGGGTTAGGTCCTAAATAATTTCAATCTCAGTTTAGATGGACACACAGTAAATCCCAAATTAGATTAAAAAAAAACAACTAGCCTGGCTCTGTCCAAAGGTAACAAAATCTGCCTACCAGCCCCTACAAAGCTCACTTAACATGTTGTGTTTTGTGAGTCATTCTTCTGGGTTAAGAGGAACTAAGCCTTTCTGTGAAGCTAATTGAAAAATCATTCCTGAGTGTTGAAGACCAGTGAATGTCTCTGTATAAGAGTCTCAGCAGGCTGCAGCGATTGTTTGAAACTCACCTGAATTGGCGGGGGACCTTTCCGAATGTTATCAACAACGTCCACTTCTTCAAAATGGGCACTCTCTGAAACAAAGACCAAATAAAATGATGTAAGATGTGAAAACTAATGCTGTAAATGTTTTCTTTAAAACAATTTTTAATCCAGTTAAACATGGCTCAATCAAACTCAGTGAAACTATTTCTTGATCATGGAAGTAAAATAATTTAAATTTAAGTTCCTCTTGCAATCGAGATATAATGTGTCATCTAGCCTTGCTCTTGTACAGATTCAACAAGATATAACTTGTTTATTAGTGAGATTTAGAGGTGATCGCAGATTTTGTTGCCTTTTGGACAGAGCCAGGCTAGTTGTTTTGCTAAGCTAAGCTATAAAGCAAATAAAGGTTTATATCAGACAGAATTGTCAACTTGTTACACTCTGTTTCCATCTTCTGTCAGAAATTTCCTTCACTGACCGATGTCTGTGTGGGAGGGGAAGTTGATTTCCCTAACTCATTTCTGGTCTGAGCTAGCTAACTTCCGGTTTAGCACTATGATTTTTAGTGAATACTATATTGCCATAGTCTTGAGCCATACAATGCTTTGATATGATTTAATTCATTGAAACATTGTCTTGTGATGTGTGAGTCAGATGGCAGGACTTGGTTTATTGAACTGGAAAGGAATACTTGATGCCTGCTCAGCTGGACTAGTCATTCATCTTTTGACCAATAGTGATTTGGCATGTCAAATCACACACCTGGTGGGCCTTAGTATCATCTGTGTGTGTGTGTGTGTGTGTGTGTGTGTGTGTGTGTGTGTGTGTGTGTGTGTGTGTGTGTGTGTGTGTGTGTGTGTGTGTGGAGTCTGTCTGGTGGGGCGAAGGTTCTATCAGCTGCCTGCAGTTTGCTGGTTGTCAATAGATTTTTTATCGCCTCCTTTGGAGGGCGTGGGTGTTGTGGGCTGGAGGGGGGCCCTTGAGCTTCAGTGCCCAGAGGCCCCTGGGGATACTAATCCAGCCTTGTCTATGACGTTAGCACAAGTTAAACTAACTTGGCTGTGATTTCCCAGAGAGCCCAGTGCCAAGAGTATGTACGCAAAGTAAACGCTAAAGAGACAGGTAAAGAGATGTGGCTACTCACGGTATGCCAGATGGCCAGTACACCACTGGAGCCAATTAAAAACAAAGTGCCAACAACTGCTTTACAACAGCATTAGTCACACCCATGGCTTTGATTGGCTGATTGGCTCGATTCTTTTTTATTTATTTAGAAAAAGCTGTTTCATGTAACAATGCTGGCTGAATCAGTTAAATTAGTGGGGTGGACGAATTAAAAGGTCTGAACCCAGACAATAGTAATATGTACAGTACAGACCTGAAGCCGGAGCAGTTAGAATTTCCTTGTCTTCCTTTTCCTTTTGGTCAAAGAAAGAGAAAGAGCCTGTTACACAAAATGATAAATTAACAGTGATTTGCTGTATTGTGTCTAAATGTTTGCCCCTCAGCATGAATCGAGTTTTCATGAAGAGATTTGTTTCTCACCAGTTTCTTCAGCACTTCATGGACAGCGTCAAAAATTGCATGTTTGTGCTTCTGATACAGTTCTTCTGTCTTGGTTGTACACTCTGTTGAACACAACATAGAGTACAGCTGCGACGTTAGAGCATCACAAGCTACTTTTCTTTGTCAGTTCAGGGATTTAGAAGTAAATGAAGGAGTTTCCTCACCAAGGGCTTGGGGCCTTTCTTCGGGTATATTGTCCCAACATCTCTGCATCAGTTCTGTCAACTCTGTCAACCCTGCAGCATCACCCTTAATATCGTCTATTGGTGGACGCTGTCCCCGCGGGACTTGAAGCGCCACTATGGCGTGGTGTGCATCTACATTGGAGGAATTTACAAGCCTTTCTCTACAGCTCAGCACCAAGAAAACTAACACAAACACATTACTGTACCATGTGTCACGAGAAAACACTAAGATTAAGGTAGAAGATGTTTTGAGCATTTAGAGTGATGGTGGCTAATTAATCTCTTACCCTTATATGGTTGTTTCCCTGTGGCAATGGACCAAAGGAGTATCCCATAACTGAAAGACACACAGAGAGATTTCAATACCAGGATTACTATCCATGTCATTACAATCACACACTGGTTGGTTGATGGATAGGGTTAGTTTTCATCTGTAAATTGATGCTCTTGTGAGAATGACATTTAATGAAAAGAATAAAATAATTGCCTAAAGTCACCCTAGTATCTCAGTACACTTCTCTTACCTGAAAACAATGCACACAAATGTTAAAGGACGATATGGAGGTCACGTGCCGACGATCGCATGGCTGCTCGAGGTCGAGGCTCTTCGCCCACCTCTGCATTTTCATTAAAAACCAGGTCTGTTCTTTTTTATTCAACGTCAACCATTTCATTTGTTACCACAGTGACTTAGTGGAATGCCTGCAGGAGCGAAAATTCATGTCTCGCTGCCATTTAACCGAGCACAGAACTCTGCCAACTATGCCAACATGGCAACGGCTAGCAAGGATTCTGATGCTAACGCGGACCTACGCATGGAGGAGATAATGACCAAGGTCCTGGAAAAACAACAAAATGGGCTTCAATCAGTGGTCCGCATCACAATGAAGGAAGCGTTAGCAGAAATTGACACCTCGCTGCATCACATCAGGACAGAGCTTGAGAGGCAGGGAACTACAGTGGGAGACTTGGTGCGGTGACTGGACGAGGCGCAAAAAGACAACAGACAGATGAGAAACACGGTGTATTTCTGCATTGATGACCAGAAGAAACTTGAGTTGAACTTAGCCTAACTTGAGGACAGATCGATAAGAAACAATGTGCGCATCATTGGACTGAAAGAGGGCAGCGAAAAAGATGACCCAGTTGGATTTCTGCAAAATCAGTTGCCAAAATGGATCCCCTTCTTACGGAACAGGGGCACCATTGAAATTGACAGGGCGCACAGGGTCTACGGCAAGGGTACAACAACGTGCACACTGATTCTCAGATGTCTGAGATACCAGGACCGTCAAGCAAATATCCAGGGGGTGAGACAAGCACAGCAGGAAGGCCCGATTCGTGATTCCAACGCAACGCTGCGCTATAAGCCTGACTACAGTGCTTTTTCAAACGGCGGCAGGAATTTGTAGGAGTGCAGCGTAAGCTGCATGCTAAAGGCATCCCAAACCTTCTTATTTATCCGGCAACTCTGAGAGTAACGCACGGAGGGAGAACGCTCACATTCACTGCACTCGAGGAGGCGGACAGGTTCTGTCGGGATCTGGATATGAAGGAGGGGAATGTGACACCCGTGCGAGCCGCTTCGTGACCGGACCGGGAGCTGTCATCGGACCCAGAGGGCGGCGTGGAGACCTCTTGGCCTTTTGCGGGAACCTGGGCAGGTGGACCCAGAGACTGTGGATTGGCGTTTCTGGAACACTGTGCAAGTTTAACTCGAGGACACTACATGTAAGTTTGGCAACCTAGCTTTAAAGGAATGTTTAATTAGGCTGAAAACATCATGGACACGAACTGTAAAGTACATAGCCTACGGCAGAAACTAATCGCTGGTTGGAACGTGGTGGGTGAGTTTGGGAGCCAGGCTGTGGAGAAATATTTGACTGGACTGAAAGAACATGATAATCACTTATGTTATAATCTATATTTACTACTCTTACATGGTTTGTTTCCCACACAGAGTATTTCAGAGCTTAATAGCAGGTAGAAACACAATACATGAGCTTGGGAGCTGAGTTATAAGGAGCATTTGATTAGACTGCATCTTATAATCTATGTTTAATACTCATACATGGCTGGTTTGTTTTTTACAGTTTATTTCAGAACTTAATAGATGGTTGGGACTTAGGTTTAAGGTTTTTTGTAACATTGTTCATGTTTAACATAGGAAAGCACTAAACCTGTTTCAGTTAACCTGTGACTTTAGACAGGAAGGGCAGTTTTGAGCTGGAGTTTTTGTGCGAGCTGCGTTTGATGCGGCCACGTATCTTACAGAGAGGGAAGAGGGTCTGCGGTCTCGGAGGGCTAGGGGATTTATTTTTTATGTTTTCACCACACTTTGCTTAGATCTAACAGCTCACCCTTTGCTACAAATGTATCAGTGAATTCCAGTAGGGTACTCGAGACGTGTATACGTGTAAATTTTGAAGATGTCTGAGCTTTCAATTCTTTCAGTTAACATCAGGGGGCTAAACGGACTGATCAAACAAGCTAAATTCCTGGACTATTTAAGAAGGACGAACTTAAACGTGGCACTTATTCAAGAATCACATTTACGTAAAAGAGATGTAAATCGTCTACAAAATAAATATTTCAAAGTTGTTGCTTCATCTAGTGACGACACCAAAACCAAGGGCTCCATTGTGTTGCTGTCACGGAAATGTGCATTCACCATAGACAAAAGTAGTAAAGACCTATCAGGCAGGATATCATATATATATGTTCTACGATAAGGAGTAGGAAAATAGCCTTTTCGGTATACGTACCGGCTACATATGATGAAAGCTTTTTCCTACGCCTAACCAATGAATTGCTTTCTCTCAATGATAATTCAGTAATTATAGGGGAAGACATGAATGCGGTATTAGATCTAATTCAGGATAGATCAGGGGTCAACCACACGAAAGCCCAAAAACACATATCGCACATGTTTAAAGCAGTTGTGGAATCTCACCATCTTACAGATATATGGAGAATTCACAATTCTACTAGCAAGGATTACACCTTCTTTTCCACACATCACCTCACCCACTCCCGCATTGATTGTTTTTTGTGCTCCAGTGAACTTAAGGCAATGTTCCACATGATTGCAATAGAACCAGCAATCCTGTCAGACCACAATGCACTGATAACCACATTCCACTGTGATAAGTTAGGAGAAAGATGGCAATTTAATAATTCCCTTCTCCAAAACACAGATTTAGAGCCAAGCTGTCAGAGTTCATATCAATCAATA
The DNA here is from genome assembly GCF_008315115.2 of Sander lucioperca. Taxonomy (NCBI): domain Eukaryota; kingdom Metazoa; phylum Chordata; class Actinopteri; order Perciformes; family Percidae; genus Sander; species Sander lucioperca. The sequence continues at coordinate 2,166,641 of NC_050191.1, forward strand.
CTGACTCAGTTTCGAACCCGGCCTACATTTGGCAAGCCAGTAAAGGATTTATTAGAGATTTCACATCTTCCTTTGCGGTCAATTTGAAGAAAAATAGCGAGGCAAGGATTGCAGAGTTGGAAGAACATTGTAAATCGTCTTTAGCAGTCATTAAAGACATGTTTTTCTAAATCTACACATACTCTTCTAGTCACAAATCAAGCAGAGCTAAATGATTTGCTAAGAAGGAGAGCTGAATTCACAATGCACAGAGTGAAGCAAAATTACTATTTTAATGGTTGCAAACCAAGCAAATTGCTAGCTCAGAAATTAAAACAAAATGAGTCCAGAGCTTCTATCAACAGCATCCACACGGACTGAGGTATCTCAACGAATCCTAAAGATATCACCGCCACTTTCCAATCCTTCTATTCAAAGTGATATGAGTCTTCCTGCAATCCAGATCCAACACAGAGCCAAAAGTTCCTGAAAGAGTTAAACCTGCATCTTCTTGACCCAGAGGAGGCAGAAGAACTGAGTCAACCTATAACGTTAGAGGAACTTAAATCAGCGTTAAAAGCAGCTAAGAAAGGGAAAACACCGGGGTTGGATGGAATTCCATCAGAACTTTTACTACAGTACTACAGACACACTAGGACCTATCATTTTACAACTTTAACCTCAGCCATAGAGATGGGCACCTTTCATCAACAAACCAACACTGCACTAATTTTTGTCATACACAAAAAGGGCAAAGATCCTACGGAGTGTTGAAACTACAGGCCCATCAGCCTCATTGGGACTGATATTAAGCTCTATTCCAAAGTCTTGGCACTACGCCTAGAACGCTTTATTGAGAAGCTAGTCCACCCCGACCCATTAGGGTTTATACCAAAGTGTCATGCTGCAGACAAAATACGCAGATTATTCCTTGTAATAGAAGAAGCCAAAAATCTTCTAATAACAGCAGCAGTTTCATCACTGGACGCGGAAAAGGCTTTTGAACGCATAGAGTGGAACTACTTGTGGCAAGTAATGGAGAGGCTTGGTTTGGGAACCAAATTCATTGACATGGTACGTACTTTATATGCGAGTCCCACGACCATAGTCTCAACCAATGGCCTGCATTCACAGCCATTCCCCGTCACACGGGGCTCGCGACAGGGATGTCCGCTCTCTCCCATGCTATTTGCAATCCCTCTTGAACTGTTAGCCCAAGCCATAAGACAAAATAAAATATGTAATGTCCAGATTAAATACAATAACAACTCAATATTGTTATTTAATGATATTTTGCTGTACATCTCTGACCTTGAGGACTCTGTTCCAAAAATGCTTAACATCTTTAACGAATTTGGCTCAATCTCCGGCAATAAAATCAATTGGAATAAATCTTATCCTCTGTTGAACAACATACAGGTGACAACAGCTAGTAGTGATACAATACCAGCCCAAAGCAAAATTACATATTTGGGCATCACCATTCATGCATCGCTACAGCGAGTTGTCCAGGACAACTATGAAACTATACTAAGCAATGTTCAAAGGGATCTGGCCAATTGGTCTGCACTGCCGGCATCGCTACGGTCCAGGATTGCTGTTGTTAACTTCAACATAGTTCCCTGTGTGAATTTCTTAAGGACAATGATCCCCTTACCCTTATACATTTCTGGAAGAAACTTGATACTGTAATTCAGCAGTATATTTGGAATAATAAACAACCTAAGCTAAAATACTCTACCCTGCAACGTACCACAAAGATGGGAGGCCTGGGCCTCCCTAACCTTAAAGTGTATCACAGAGCCTTCCAGCTACGGGCCCTCAGAGTGTGGATGGACCCCTCATCTACAGTTCCATGGAGAGAAATAGAGCAAAACCTCACTGGAAGTCTAAGACTGCAAGACCTTGCTTTTGCAGGTGTGTGCCCAAAAAAAGTGTATGCAAGCTTATGGCCCTATTATCACCAACACACTGACCAACTTTAAACAGGTGGAGGAGCACCTACGATACACCAATACGTGGCATTTGAATACCCCAATATGGCACAATGCACACCTAATGTCTGGTAGCAAACCCTTGGAGAGACAGAGGTATTTATACTTTAGACCAGCTATTCAATGAGGAAGGTATGTAAAGTTTTGAAGACCTGATAACTAGCTTTGAGGTCCCTAGGACATCCTTTCTTTATCTTCGCTTAATCAGCCCTAAAATGTTATGGAGTGCCATGGGGGAACAGTCTTGAGGCGCACCCAATCATTAAGTGGCTTGTTGATTCTCCTGTGAGAGGATTAGCATCCAAGATCTACGCTAAACTGATGCAAGTAACCGTAGGAGAACTCCCCATAGCGAGGAAATGTCAGCGATAGCTGAGCCCTGAGGGGAACACAATTAATTGGGAGACAGTTTGTGATAACATTGCCCACTGTTCCAAGAACCCAAACACCAGCAGATCCACTTTAACATATGTCATAGGACATATTGGACTCCTCAGAAGAGATGCATCTCTAAAGTCATTCCCACTCCCTATTGCACGTTCTGCCAACCTGAACAAACTGGAACTTTCCTGCACATGGTCTGGGAGTGTGAACAGGTGCATGAGTTTTAGAATAAAACAACATCAATAACATCTGATGTGATAGGATGTCAAGTTCCTACTGATCCAACTGTCTTGTTACTTAATGATGACTCTAAATTACACCTGCTTGGGAGACAGAAGAAAATTTGGCTAGCCGGCTCAACCGCAACCAAAACAATTATAGGTCAACGCTGGCTCCCCCCTACTGGCTTTGTATAAAACAGTGGTTGGCGTATTTTCTGGACATAGTTATGCTTGAGCTCTCTACAGCAAGGATTAACAAAGCCAAATCATCAACTATAGACCTATGGAGAAACGCAGCAGCACAGGTATCGGCCACGGTGACCTCAACACCACAAGAAGTAGAGGAGAGGGACTAGGCAAGGTGTGATTTTTGTTTTCTTGTATGTTGGTTTGTTTTGTTTTTCTCGAGACCACAGAGGGTGGGGGGTGGGAGAGGGTTTTGGTTCCTGTTCGATTGTATTTGTTTGTTCTGTATGTAGTATGTTCAAAAATATAAAAATAATAAAAAAATTGATCATAAAAAAAATGTTAAAGGAGTATGTCACTGATATGTTGACTCACTGTTAAGACTGAACCTGTGTTAATCTTTGTAGACATGGCGGCTGGAGTGATCCGTCTCCACTTATCATTTATCATATGATAAATAAAACACACACTTATCAAAGTCCTTGTTCGGGCCACTTATACCTGTAGATATCAGAGGCTCGTTTAGGTTCGTATGTTGTGTCAAACGCCTCCGGGGGCATGTAGCTGAATGTCCCTCCTTCTTCGTCATCCTTTTTGGATACCGAGACGCTACAGGAAATCCGAGCAAGGCCAAAATCTGTAAGCTGAAGAGAGGACAAGACAGAAAATGTTCTCTACTTTAATTATTTTTTATTATGTCACTTTCTACTTCTACTCCATCTACCTGCTATAGTTACTTTGTAAATTAAGATTTTTTTCAAGAGCTTTTAAAATATTTGTGCACACACACAATTACAGCTGAAACGTTAATCGATTAGTTAATCAATTAGTTAATCAATTATCCTGTAAAAATGAATTAGCAACTATTTTGATAAGCAACACTGTCAGAAAATGAGGAATGTGATGGTTTTAATGTTCTTAAGATCTTATCTGTTCATAAACCTTATGCAGAACTTTAACTTAACACATGTTGAAATTATTTGTGGATTAGATTTTTTCTATTGTTTTATGAGCTTTAATCCTGTCACTCTCATGTGGCGTTTGGTTCTTCGCGCAACAAGCTCTGGCGATGTGAGAGACAAGCAAACCTCAGTTAATCAAAACATTGTGTGAGCTACTCCGCTAAAGGCAGCGCCAAGACTAAAGGCAGATATCTGGTTGCATTACAGATTTACAAATTATGAAGACAGAGAAGACATATGCAGCACTGGACTTATATCACCTGTATCTGTACAGTTACAAATACATATATAAGCCTACATACGCTAACTAAAAGAAATGTCACTTGTGACAACATGACGCATACCGTTGGGCTCACATGTCTTTCAGCATCCATTTAGTCTCCATAAAGTGTGCAAACTATTATAACAATATAAAGTAAACATGAGGCCTGGCCTCCCCTGAAGGCCTGGGACTCACCTTGGCATTGAGAGCGTCGTCTAGCAGCACGTTTTGGGGCTTCAGGTCCAGGTGGAGAACGGGACCATGAGGACGGGGCAGACTGTGGAGGTAGTTTATACCCAGAGCCACTTGGTGAGCCAGTCTGAAGACCAGCGGCCAGGGTGGAGGTCTTATCAAGGCTTCCTGTAAGATTGTTTCCATAGTTACAGATCATCAAATAGTGGAGATTGTGATGTAGCAACACATTTTGCTTCTATGATTGATGTTCTTCTTCTTTCCTTCAATAATAACTATTTGAAAATAAAAACTGTATAATCAAACATTTACATTTTAATTATTGTTGTAATTGAATGATTCAAACTTCCATTTAGTCAATCATACTTTTATTGTGATGCTTTTTAAATTTTTAATGAAAGACTTTTACATAGCAGAGTATTTTTAAAGAGTGGTATTGCTACTCTAAGTAGAATATAGTTCTTCCACCCCTGGTTACCTGTAGGGAGGCCAGTGATCCTCTCTCCATGAGCTCCATGACCACACCAAGCTGTGTTGCCCAACCAGAGTTGGGGGGTTGACCCTTGAAGACCCCTCGGACACGAATAACATGCGGGCTGCTTGCTTCTTGCATCATCTTGATCTCACGCAGCAAAGACTTATTGGTCCTGTGTGTGTTTCTTTGCATAATTAGTGATTCACTCAACTTCATGTAACTGTAAACAGAAAACTCTTTGTAAGCACTTACCCGTCATCAAGACAAAGCAGTTTAATGGCCACGTCACAGGCCCACTGACGATGCCTGGCTTTGTAGACTTGTCCGAAACCTCCGGAGCCAATCAGCTTCCAGCCCTCAAGGCTGGAGTCTTCAATAAACTGTTCCATAGTTCACTAGAGGAGCAAATTATTCATGACAATGAAACCTTTACAGGTCAAAAGAATGAAATGCATTGTACCTCTGAAATAAAGAGGATCTTGCCACTCAGTCAGGGAGGCTGGTCCAATAACTGGATGTGACAGAGCCTCAAGTCAAATTAAACATCAAACTGATTTGAGTTGGAAAGATGAACAGAGAAGAAACTTCAAGTCAGCTACTGAAGCCATGGGGTGTTTTATTTATGGCTGTGTCCTCTGTATGTTACAAAAACGTCTTGTGTCACGGTGAGACATGTAAATTTCCCGCCCCTTATGGCACGCTGTTCCATGCAAACAAAAACTTTGCAATTTGGCATAGTGAAGATTTTGATCTGCTGCTGACCCAAACTGAGAAGAATCTTTGAAGCCTCTAGGAGGAGCTGTGAAAAGTTCAATACCTGTTAATGACATGTTGTCTCATGACCTATTACATCATCGTTCGAGCTATCGACTATTTCTTCACAGTTAAGGGTCACTTTAGTCAGAGGATTATACCAACCAAACAGAGACAAATCAGATGAAACCCCAAGGAGGATTTCTTTTTTTTTAATTACATAAAATACATTAAAAACACAAATTCAAAATGGCCAACTTCCAGTTGTTAATTGGAAATATGTCTGAAATGATGAAAGCATTGTGGGTACTATATCTTGTCAATATTGGAGAAACTATGTCCAAAATAAGGCAATCGACTTCCTAGGGGGTGCTAAACATGTGTGATCTGAACATTGAGCAGCTGACAGACAGCGAGTGAAGGAGAGAGATGATGATGTCACACAGACTGATGATGTCACACAGACGACCAGCGATGTGTGCTCAGAACAGATTATTGATCTGAAAGTTATCATCCCTTAAATCATATATAAGTCCATACATTTTGTACAAGGTTGAAGCTGCAGGGTAGTACCCTGAGCATTTAAACGGACCAAACGAGTTAGGTGTGAAAACAACATAAAAATCCACCTGCCGAGTCAGCAGAGAGAGACTGGAGAATCACACAACATAAGAGACAGCAAGGGTCATAACAAGGCCCACAGTTACCAGGAAACAACATTTTTCAAATATATATTTTAAATCAGCCAATCATCATGAAGAAACCTTTCTACTGTCCAGTTAAACAGCGACACAGCACAATGTGATCAAAGTGATCCTGATCATCAGACATTAACAGATTCCTCTGGTAAGATTCTCACCTGCTGAACTCACTTCAGGTTGATTTACGGACTCTTTCCACCTTCATGTGTCGAGGAAACACTGGGAGAGACGAAGCTGCTCATTTCTTTCTCGTCTGTCCGGGTGTCTGCGTGCAACTGATCTGAGGATGCTGTCACACCTTTATAACTTCAGTTCAAGTCTTAAAAAAACACATCAGTGACGTCAAAACTTGTCCAACAGGTGGTAGTCAGCCAATCACATTCTTCTGCAGTGATTTCCCACCTACATTTCAAAACACATTAAACAATAGGGAAACTTTAAAAAATCTCTGCACTGGCATGTTTAAATACAATTTTCTGAGCAGCAGCTTGTAAAAGTTAACACCATCTACAATCAATGAGTGTGAACCGGGCAAATAACCTAAAACATCAGACAATAAATCAGTCTAGAAAATACAAACTCTGCATATCTGAATATTTCATGCTGTCACAAACATACCATCATCAAACTAAATGACTCGTATCAAACTCAATGTTCAAATACAGCTAACAGGAGACACTGGAGCAGCTGATCCTGGACCAGTATAATTAAAGACATGAAATAAGGTCAATGGACAATGTGTCTCAGGACAGTATATGATATGAGAATTTTGTATAAAAAGCCCCCCAAAAATGTGTTTTATAAAGGCCTTAATTGGAATATTGCACTAAAATGATCACAAAGTGAGTTATATCAAGGATCAGATTTATTTAAGAACAAATTTGGAACCTAAATTGAAAATACGTCTGAAATAATGAAAACAAAGCGTGTAACAAATGTTGTGAATATCAAAGCAACTATGTCCAAATTATAGCCTTCCACTTATTAGGGGACGCTTTGAAGCCACTAAACAAGCATGAATTAAATTGCTGTAAAATCTTGCAATATTCACAGGTTTTGTGGGGTTTTGAAGTATAGCAAGGGCAACAAAAATGCATATATCAATATATCAGCGAAATAATTACCAGGTTGAACATGGCTGCAAAGTTTTGCGAGTTTTTGTAGATTCTAAAGTCCTCAAACGTGTTTGTAAAATGCAAATGAATGCAATCCAAGATAGCTGATTCCTGTTGGGCGACAGGAAAGAGCAATGATCCTATTAAATTTCGCGAACATTGAAGGAACTTTATCCCAAACCAAAATATGCCTTTAGGGACGCTATGGAGCCTGCTGGTCACACCCAAAACATAATCACTGCAGAACTTTACAATTTACAGTTTTGACGTCTGTGCCAATTTTCGTGACTTTTCGAGATTCTCAAACTTCACAAAAATATGATTGTGCAGCAGAACAATAATTATCTCTACACAAATAATAAGATCCACAGGCTGCTCAGTGTTAGGGCACAAATTATAAATTCATGTTTTCACTTCCTTTAGGGCCTTAACGGCTGATGGCAGCCACTAAGTCCCCTCCCACCCTGGGCTGGCTCTCCATCTAGAAACGGTTTTAAAGCCTCTGGGACAGCTGAGACCTGAACTCAGAGTCGGCGCCAGAGCAGATCTATTGGAGGGGCATTGGGTCATCGGTGGGGGGGCACTGCCATTTGAGAAATATTTTAACGCAGTGGCGACATAGTCCAACACAGCAGAAATGTTGATCAAAAACGAAATACGTTTTTCTTTATTATTATTAATTATTTCATTGGCGAATTTCGGTTTGTTGTTGTTAATTTCCATATCATGACACCACGTAGCAGATCTAACTTGATTTACTCCACTTAATTGGGAACGCACCGCGCGCAGGAGAGAGACAAAGAGAGTGGCAGATTCCAGCCCTCTCACCAATCTGAATTTAAAAATAGACAGAGTTAGATCTGCTGCGTGGTGGCATGATATGGAAATTAACAACAAAATAAATTATTATAAATATAAAAGAATTATTTGTACGTTGTTACATTCCTCCACTGCAGATAGCTAGGTGGCTACCATGGTCATAAATCACTTTTAATTCCAAACAGAAATGTTAATTTCCATATAGTGCCACCACGTAGCAGATATATATAACTTTACTTACTCCACTTAATTGGGAACGCACTACCACGCGCAGGAGAGAGACAAAGAGAGTGGCAGATTCCAGCTGGCTTGTCATTGTGTATCTCCTTTTTAATATAAGAAACTTTGAAAAGGAAATCATGAAAGCAACAAAGACGAGGCTATAGGGTCAGTGTATATTTTGGTCATTCGATTTTCATTTCACAAACAGGTATTAAAAAACAAAAAACTAATGGTTATTTGATTTGATCAAGGGCAGGGTGTGGGGCACCACATAGCAATTCCTCGGATACTTTAATACACATCATGCAGAGATACTCGGATACTTTAATACACATCATGCAGAGATACTCGGATACTTTACTCAGGTTCAAATACTACAGATACTTTACTACACTACTGCTTTTCTGCTGCTCTGTCTGATGAACAACACTATATATGGTATAAACTATAAGTCAAAGCTTAAGCAAACCATCTGTGCGTTGAGTCTTTCTTTGTGCGGTCAGCACCTATGTGTCTCGCCCGGAGAACTTTTAACCACTTCCTCAATGACTGCACACAGCTCTTTAGCAATGAGCAGAACACCATCAAACTGACATTCTTATTTGACACATGCAGCTTTAAGCATTAACTGTCAGTATTTAATGCTATTATTTCTACACAGCCAATCACATTCTTCTACTGTGATTTCCCACCTACATTTCAAAACACATTAAACAAACAAACAAAATATCTGCACTGGCATGTTTAAATTTTCTTAGCAACAGCATGTCAAAGTTAACACCATCTACAATCAATGAGTGTGAACCGGGCAAATAACCTAAAACATCAGACAATAAATCAGTCTAGAAAATACAAACTCTGCATATCTGAATATTTCATGCTGTCACAAACATACCATCATCAAACTAAATGACTCGTATCAAACTCAATGTTCAAATACAGCTAACAGGAGACACTGTTGTGAATACCAAAGCAACTATGTCTAAATTATAGCCTTCCACTTATTAGGGGGTATTTGTTGTTGCTATTACACAACTTTAGTTTGTAGTTACGTAAATTACTATGGACAAAACATATATTTATATATACAGTATATATAAAGAAAATATTGATTTGTGTGAAATCACTCAAATGTGACTGTGGTGACTGTTGGTAATGCAGACTGTAGTTAGTTTTGCACATGTGGCTTCAGTTGTGACCACTGTTGTTTAGCAATCGGAAAAAAACTGTGTGTGTGTGTGTGTGTGTGTCTGTCTGTCTGTCTGTCTGTCTGTCTGTGTGTGTGTGTGTGTGTGTGTGTGTGTGTGTGTGTGTGAGAGAGAGAGAGCAATGCGTGTATCAAATGTTGTGAATATCAAAGCAACTATGTCCAAGTTATAGCCTTCCATTTATTAGGGGGCTCTATCCCAGTAAGCACACATATGTCGGCACGACGTATGCAATTGATCGCTTCGTCTGCAATTGATTGCGGGTCATAAAGAAGAATAATGAAGCATCGTTTATTGAGCGTCTGGAGGTCTTATTATGATCGCAATCTATACATCGCAGCGACGTATTAACTATGTCGGAACGATGTATTAAAAGTTCCTCAGTTGTTCGCGGGTCATTTGAAAGCATCGTTTAATGAGCGTCTGGACATCTTTACTACACACACTGTTGATGTGATGGACAGTGAATCTGAATTCTGCCCAGCAACTTTTAATGTGTTAGAGTGCTATTTTCTATAATAATCTGAACTTGTGTAAATTATCTTTGAGTAGCCATATGTCTTCACGTAGTAGACAATGGCAAAATAAATCAGAATGTTTTTTTGGTGAAGTGTCCCTTTGAATCATTTTTAATCATGTTAATGAGGAGTAGGCCTATGTAATAATTTATATTTATATTCACAAACAGTAGCCTATTGAATTTAATTTTCAAACCCTTTACCCTATTTATATTAGAATGAAACAGACAAATAATTGTTGACGCTTTAAGTTGTGTTCTATTGAAAGGATCTAGCTACATGCTAACGAGAGCTCGACTCGGCGGAAGCATAAATACTTCAGCGCGGAAGGATACATGAGTGAATCGACAGTGATCCAACTGTCAGTCTCCGTCAGTGTCGATCAAAGTCGGGAGGATGGCGCCTGGACATTTAGCAACGGAGGATTTAATCACGGGCTTACTTCGTTTTGGAATAAAGGTCACTGAAGAGGAGCGAAGTAAATTCAAAGGTAAATTATGTGCATTTTTAATCTGTGTTTGTGGTGTTAATATTCAAAGTTGGAAGTTAACTTTACCGTTAGCACTAGCCAAGTTCATACTCTGTCAACATTAGCTAGCTACACTCGACACTGATGATTGCCATTATTAACGTTAACAGGTTAGTTAGTTAAAACATTAGCAGTATTATGTCCCATATTGCCATTCTACATGTTACGACATGGTACTTAGCTAGCTAACGGTACTTAGCTACAGTTGACCATCGAGATAGCTAACTAACATTAACGTTAGCTATAAAACTACTGCGTCAGAGGAGAAAAAAACGTTTTTGCCGCCGAAAAGTCTTTTCTTCTGACTTACGTTAACTCTAGCTATAAAACGTTAGCTGGACTGCGTCAGAGGAGAACGATAAAAAGCGTCTTTGCCGCCTAAAAGTCTTTTGTTCTTAAATATATGTTAATGGTAAAGCAAAGCCATTTGGGCGGAATGTGGCTATCGGTAGCCAGTGAGGGTTTGAAATGATGATGTATTCTTTATTTTGTCGTCAAACTGTCTTAGAACATTTTCGTAAAACCATGTAATGTTAACGTTAATTAACCTACAAAGACTAACGTCAAGTTACAACACCAGTCACGTTAACGTTAACTGACAGAACCGACCAACGGTTAACCAACGGTTAACCTCCCTTTCGAGTAGCTAGCTAAGCTTAACATTTAACGTTAGCTAGCTAGCTGCTGTTTTCAAAATAACCCGATTATTATCATTAATAAAAAAGTAAGATAGGCCTAACGTTACGTTATATTAATATAATGTGTGTGTGTGTGTGTGAGAGAGAGAGAGAGAGAGAGAGAGAGACACTTTTCCACCGTCTCTAATGAGGTACGCCTAAATACTTTTTTTTTTTTTTTTTTAAAGATTATTTTTTTGGGCATTTTAGGCCTTTAATAGACAGGACAGCTGAAGACATGAAAGGAAATGACATGCAGCAAAGGGCCGCACGTCGGAGTCAAACCCACGGCCGCTGCGTCGAGGAGTAAACCTCTATGGGCGCCCGCTCTACCAACTGAGCTATCTGGGCACCCTACTTTGTGTTTTTATATGGATATTAGGTCCGGACCAAACGGAGGATGATAGAGAAGCGTGATTGCATAATGTGCCTTTTAAATGTGTAACGTCACATTATGCTGTTACCACAGTGGTGGTTAACATTGCTGTTTTTCTTTTCTGTATTGTACGTTAGATAATGAAGTTGACGGAGAAGCAGTGGACTATGGATTGACTGAGAGGATGGTTTCATACCTCTTTGAAGGATCGTTTAAGAAGCAAGCCAAATTCAACCGATTTGGAAAGAAACCGTGACACTAACCGTTGAGCCTGTCCCGGTACATTCAGAGAAGGCTACAGTGGAATCAAGGTACCGGTAACAGTAATGTTATGTGATTGTTATAACATTAGGCCCAAGTAGAACCATGGAAAATAACTCTATAATCTCATAGACATATAAATAATATAAAATGTAAAGGTTACTACTGAAGAAGTTTTTATCTGGATCTGAATTCACCTGGCTCCGGTAGTTTATGTAGTGTAACATTATGCATTAGGGTGTACACACTGTAATGCATAATCTTGCACAGTCTTTGTAGTCCGAACGCAGGGGTAGAATGTAACTAAGTACATTTACTCCAGTACTGTACTTCAGTCTAAATGTTGAGGTACTTGTACTTTACTTGAGTCTTTTCTTTTCATTCCACTTTCTACTTTTTACTCCACTACATTTATCTGTTCCAGCTTTAGTTACTAGTTACTTTAGTTACTCCACTACATTCATCTGTTACAGCTTTAGTTACTAGTTACTTTAGTTACTCCACTACATTCATCTGTTACAGATTCATCTGTTACAGTTACTAGTTACTTTACACATTAAGATTACTGCTCACAGAACACATGTAGTTTATAAAATCTGATGTTTGATTCTAAAGTAAACTGAGATGATTAGTCCATTAAACACACAACTGGTTGGATCCTTTACACTTTCTAACATGTTTTAATGTTTAACTACATTATCCTGATAATACTTACAGACTTTTGCTTAAGTAACATTTACACTGCAGGACTTTTACTGTAACAGTATTGTTACAGTATGGTTAATTTGCCATACATTTTAAGACTATTGTTTTATTGTAAGAGTCCATGCAGGGTTTGTCTACATGTTTTATTTCCTTATATTTGTGTTGGAGTTCATATTAAATTACTAAAGGCTCTCTTTGAAATTTAATTTTAAAATCCTATGATAATGTTGTGACATGTTTCCTGTTTGTTGTTTGTGCTGTGTTGCAGAATGAATATCTGCCGAAGATTTGAAGATGGCTTTAAGATCCTAGTACCCACAGTGCTTAGACTGACTCAAAGGAAATCTCCCCTTGCAGATCTGGCTTTGGAGGAAAGAGAAGATGTCCCTGGTAAGTGACTCACTGATCAGCCGTGGTCACCCCTAGTGTTGTGGAGCCATTTAAGCTTCATTTCTTTTCTATTTGTCTTCAGACAAGATAAGGCCTAACCAACCAAAATACACTGTACATTCACCTAATACACTTTCTTTTATTTTTTTACTTATTTTTCAGGGATTGATTTCAGAGCTGCAATCCTGCTGTTGCCGATCCTGTTCAGGGAGAAAAATGACATTCTCATCATACTTGGAGAGGTGTGTAATTTGCGTATACTTATTTTTTGTTTACATTACTTCACGCAGAGACTGGGAGAATTATATGCATCCCTTGGATGTCTTATTTCATAATACAAAGTTTCTAGCTGTCAATACTGGGCCTTGGTGTGGACATGGGGGAACGCAAAGCTAAATATGGAAAAAAAAAAATGCATGCACAGTAAGAAAGATCTCTGATTTCACAAAAAATGTTGTAGTCTTTTGATAGGCCATTAAATGATGGTTAAGGTTTTTACTTACCGGAGACATTTTTGTGTGTGTGTGTGTGTGTGTGTGTGTGTGTGTGTGTGTGTGTGTGTGTGTATATATATATATATATATATATATATATATATATATATATTTGAACAGTTGTTTTTTATGAATGTTTGTGGTAGATTTCTGCAATTTAACTGAGTGAATACTACTTTATGATCTCTTGCAGGATCAGCCTGGTTGTAGTGCTATCCTATTGCATGCAGAGGGAGTTTGAAAGACAACCGTTTATCTCGCCCCTCGGATTGAGCCCTGTCAATGGAGAGGTCCCAGACCCAACATCTTGATGTGGTCTGGCCAAGCCTCCAGGAAGAGCGCCGAATCTAAAAGCCACCATGGGCTTAGTGGATAACGGTGGTACTGCACCCCATGGCCCAGAAAGACTTTTCACATAGACTTTGCATGGCGAAAGAAACGTCTATATTTCAGCGGATAATTTGTTTTGGGGTATATCAACTTGCCAGCCCGAACACTGAAAGGGTCCTTGGTTAAAACGTTACGTTTTTAACATTTTTAACATTCACTAGAAGCGAATCCAGAATTATTACATTTTTTAAATATATATATTCCACTAAGTTAAACCAGTCTCTTATTCACTTGCTGTGCAGAAACCATTCTATACCATTTTACCTCTATAGAAAACTGAGAAGACTAGATAAAACAAAATAAATAGTATGATAATAATTTGAATCGAACGATTTTATTACAGCAGCAGTAATGAGGAACCCGGTCCTCCAGGCGCCGACGGAAGCGGAGGCCGAGAAGGCCATCAAAGAGTTTCTCCAGCTGGCACCTAATCGCCACCACCGCCGGCCAAGATAATTCTTTATTTTAATGTTTAATGTTTTAATATTTGTTAATGTTTTTTATGTTTATTGATTAATTATATAGTTCAAAATAAATGTTTGTTCAGCAAAAAGTGAGAAGTTTACTGGTCTTGTTTATACCAGCGATCCTACAGAGTGATTTAAGATGTTTTCAAGTAATTAGGTTAATAATTGTTTGTCATCTTCTAGACTATGATTTCTACAGATTAGACTGGTATTATTGGACTGTAGCTATAGTTTATTATAAAGTAGTAGTAGTTATAGCAGTAAAATGTTAATTAGGCCCCCTATCTAAAATATTCTCGGTGTACTAAGGTAAGTAATTTGTAATTTATTTTATCAACATTTAAAGAGTAAAGGTATGTTAGGATAACATATACGGTATATAGCGCCTGACATCTGCAGTCTGTATAAATGATATCTGGTGGATGTAGAGCCTGACATCTGTACTATGTATAACAGGAAGATGACCACATCTGTAAGATGTATAGCAGATGTTAGAACGATGTATATAAGCCTGCATCTCTACAATGTATTGCATACGTTAGAACGACGTATATAAGCCTACATCTCTACGATGTATTGCATACGTTAGAACGATGTATATAAGCCTACATCGCTACGATGTATTGCATACGTTAGAACGATGTATATTGCCTGCATCTCTACGACGTATGGCATACGTTAGAACGATGTATATATGTATACGTCGCGGAGAGAGCGGCTATATGTCGCTGAAACGTAGCGCAGCGACGTCGCGGGGACGTCGTGCCAGTGAGCAAACTACCAAAATACTACGTATCCCCGATGTATTTTGATTACATCGCCAATACGTCGCCGCGACGTATGTGTGCTTACTGGGATGAAGCCACTAAACAAGCATGCAATATTCACAGGTTTTGTGGGTTTTTCAAGCACGTATAGCAAGGGCAACAAAAATGCATTTATCAATATATCAATCAAAATAAGTACCAGGTTGAACATGGCTGCAAAGTTTTGCAAGCAATCCAAGATAGCTGATTCCTGTTGGGCGACAGGAAAGAGCATTGATCCTATTACATTTTGCCCCAAACTAAAATGTGCTTTTAGGGACGCTATGGAGCCTGCTGGCCACGCCCAAAACATAATCACTGCAGAACTTTACACTGTATGCCAGTTTTTATGTCTGTGCCAATTTTCGTGAGTTTTCAAGAATCCCAAACTTCACAAAAATATGATTGTGCAGCAGAACAATAATAATCTCTACACAAATAACAGGGTCCTCAGGCCGCTCAGGGTTAGGGCCCAAATTATAAATTCATGTTTTCACTTCCTTTAGGGCCCTGATGTCTGATGTTTGTTGCTATGCAAAAAAAGTACATATTTTGCCAATCATCGTCGTCAAATTGTATGGTTTGGGGGATCTGAAAATATCGCCCGTAGATTAGGCCTGGATGGAGACGTAGGGCGAGTGGTTTCCAGTGAAGAAGGACGTGTTGACATCGATGCCGTAGATCTGCCCTGGTACTCCCAGCTGGATGATGCACCAGTCGTGACCTTCCAGAAAGAGTAAGACAGAAAAACAAAAAGATTAAGATTTGGTGGTGTTGACCTAAAACAAAACAAACAAAGGTTTAATACATACATTTGTGTAAGTACACGTATGTACGTTCATTTCAAAGGTCCCATATCATGCTCATTTTCAGGTGCATATACTTGTCTTTTGGGTTTTCAGATACAGACCAGGTATTCGTTTTCTTCTTGTCTCCCATCCGTCCATCCACTTTCCAAACTCAGTAAAGGCAGAAGCGATGAACTGTGGTGACTCTCTCTGTACGAACACACACTCATTACATGCAGGGATGCACCGAATCCAGGATTCGGCTTTGGATTCGGCCGAATATTGGGTTCTGGTTTCTGCTGAACCTTAGAATTTTTTCCCACCGAACCGAAACCCTACGCTTGCACTCCGCGCGCTATGCTGGTCGACATAATGACGGCGCCGTTGATTACGGGAAGGTGTTTACGTAGGTGGAGTGTTCAATGCAGTAGGCTGTGAGAAAGTGGAAATGGAACTGATGAGCAGAAAAAGTGTAGTTTGGCAGTACTTTCAGTCAAAAGAAGGCCATTCAAGTCCAGCTACATGTTCAATCTGTAATGCTGATTAGTCTGGTGGTGGCGAGGACCCTAAACTATACACAACATCACCGCTGTTACAACATCTGGTATCAAACATCTGGAAGAATACGAGTTGTGATGAAGGAATCTACAGACAGCAGCCAGAATGCAGCAACTTCAGGTACGGCAAAGGAAGGACAGTCACTGTTTACTTCATTAATGAGTTTACTGTGTTCATGGACTGAGGATGGGACGAGGATTCAGCAGAATCTCAACCAGGGGATTCAGGATTCAAAAAAATCTGGATTCAGTGCATCCCTAATTACATGTTGGGAGACTCAGACTTGGCAGACTTATATGTTAAGATTAAAGTTAACATATAAGTCTGGTGATATGTTTCTTAATTTTTTTTAATTGTACATACACTTTCCTGCTTCCCCAAAATACCAGACCGTCCATACCAAGAAAACAACTGTATAGGTTGATTGTGCAAGCAGCAATTACAACCTATGTTTACGTTTGTTGTTAGGCAACCCCCATTTGAGAACCACAGGTTTAAAGTGACAGTAATGAATCCTATGTGCAGCTGAACCACGTTGTCCTGTAACTGATGTGAAGAATCAGTTGTACCTTCAGCAGGTTGGCAGCCGGAGCGAACCATTCGTCTGTCGCAAAAATAACCTGAAAGAGCAACAACAGAACACAATTTCACTTTATATGAATGAAAGAACAAAAACCAGACCTGAAAATATGAACAATACAGCATCCAAATGTAATGTAAACGCTGTATTCAGCAATATTTTTAAGGAATAGTTCACCATTTCCCCCCCACGTTGAACCCAAAGTTACGCCCTTGGTGGTGACTCACCTTCCCACCGACCGCCTCACACGCCAGATCATTAAACTGCAGGAAGTCCGGTTCAGCTGCTGTCTTCACGGCTGCTCTCCTCTCTGCCATATTGAGAATTTATTAAAGTTTCTACCGAAAAGTGAACAGACAATTTGCTGCAGTTGCCCGCTCTGCTGATGCCTGATGAATCTGTCAGACTGCTTCTGTGCTGAGGGACAAAGTTCAGTCAGAGACGGCAGGCTGTTTATTTAGACAGGGAGGGGTCACTGACTTCATGGAGAAACATCTGCTTCACATCACAGGACAAAGTGAACTAACTGGAGAGATTGACTTTGACCTTTAATCTCCCTTATCTCCCTCTCCCAAAATATATGACACACTTTTAAACAACACACACACACACACACACACACCTTGGAGCTGATATGCAGCACAGCACTTATTTAAAAATAAAATACGTCACTTTTAAAGCTGGTTCGCCAGTTACTTCCGTTATATCTTTACAAGCAATGTAGAGTATTAAAAGCTATTTTTTTAAACAGAGTCCGGCGCAGTGCTGCTCACTCCACATAAAACACTACATTACATCACTTCCAGCAAACTTCACAGATAACAATGAGGGAGAAAGAGCACCACAGATATGTTACTGTAACCCTATGGCAAAGGAATATGAAAAAACATAAAACATGGAAAACAGCAAAAGGAGTGGCTATTGTCACAAAACAAACAGCCTGCAAAGGATTGTAAACCAAAGCAAAAGGAAGTGCAGGCTTCGTCAAAATTGGCAGCAAAGGATCAAAAGGATAAGGAAAAAGCACAAGTTTTGCAAACTGATGCAACAATTACTTTGGAAAATCAGGGAAACCTAAACCAAAATCTAATGCATCAACACAATGGACAAATATCATCAGGAGATGTTGCGGCTATTATGCAGAAGCAGAATTAAATAACAGCGGCACGCCATGTGAGGCTGGTTAAGACCTGGTGTGAGTGTAAGTGTGGATTTAATTTGAATATTAGCACATGAACAAAAAATAAAGCCTTCAGATGTGTCTGATGATAGACTGCTGCTGTGTTGTGTCTTTTTCTCTCGGAAGGAACGCACGGTTCTTACTGTATGTTTAAACTAAACACAGCATGAAGAGAAAATTAACCTGCATTACTTCAAGTTCATCTCATCAAGGTAATCAACTTCTGTCTGTTCATTATTTTACAATAAATGGGAACATCACCCAAAGATAATTCACTGTTTTGGACATTGTCTCATTCACTCACCTCCACCAGTTATATGCATGACTTACCAGAGAATTAAGGCTAAAGACGGAAACGATCTGAAGAGAAAGGGGCGTTGTGTTCTCACTTTTTATTCCGCGTTTAGACAAGCGTTTTGGGGGGGAAATCTGTGTGCATATGGTAACACAAAAGTGTGTCTGGACAGACGAGGAGGTGGAGTTATTGCTCCAAACAATGCACACACACACACACACACACACATATGTGGCGCACACTCACGGCACACACATACACAAAAACACACGGCACACATATACACACACACACACATTCGCATAGTGCGTTTTTCCCCTTTAGACGGGAACGTGACAGTGGAGTGTTTTTAAGATTTCCACTCTGGAGGATGGTTTCACTTTTTTGCATTTTTAAGCCCCAAAAACGTCGTCGCTGTCTAAACAAAAGTCACATCTGATAAAATATTTTGTCGTTTTCACCCGCGAGCATATTTGTGTAAACAGGGCCTAACGCTTTAACATTCATGTTGTCCTCGGCTCAAATTTGACCCGTTTTCAAAGTTTTTATTTTAGACATTTCTGTTTCCCAAAGTAACATGAATACCTGGATGTCTGGCTTCCATAGAATATTCTTCGGAGGTAAAATGAATTACTTTCATTGAATTTTGGGTTTTATTCAATTTTATAGCATTTGAGAAAAATGTTACAATGGTTTCAAAACAGTATCCGGACTAAACTTTGACATAAACTAGTCTGTGATTCATTCAATATGCTCTGATCTTAACTATTAGTCAAAATAATTCATAATTTCTGCTTTTTTTTAAAATTAAAACATTATGTATAATGTCATATACATTTAGTTTATTAACCATGAATTAAAAAAGCGATGAAAAAGCGAAAGCTAATCGTTGAGAAAAGCAACAAAAAAAATTGTCTATTTTGACCCGGAAGGACAACAAGTTCGTGGTCAACAGGAAGATGACTGAAGGCTTTTCGGATATTTGATTTGCAGGGACAGTGTAGATAGAGGGTGAAGGTAGGAGGAGGTGTAGGCAGAGGAAGTCCAACGCCCCAGTTGTTGCAGGGAGGTAGATAAAATGCCTTGGTTGGCAGCTGATGTAGCACCATATCATAAAAGAATGCCCTGAATAATGCTGAAGAATGTGTATGTATGGAGTCACATTAGACCATACTATGGATCAACGGCAGTGATAGGAATAATGGCGTTAGAAATAACAGCGTTACTTTTTTTCAGTAACGAGTAATCTAATTGATTACTCTTCCCATCTTAATAACGGCATTATCGTTACTGCCAAAAAATGCGGCACGTTACTATATTTGAAGCTGTTTTTTTCATCAGACCAACTAGATCTCTGAGTCTGAGCCGAGAGGCAAATACTTTTTTTTTACTGTTCTTCCTTGGTTAGTGGGCAGTGCACGACACAAGCGCATAAATGCTGACGATTGGCTGAGGTTGAGTTAAATGTCATGGTTAGCCAATCAGAGGTAGAGTTGGGCGGGTGTTCGAAAGCACGCATAGTCAGACACACAACGAACAACACAAGCGAGTCAGTCAACCAGAGAGAGAGACAGGTATGGAGTTATGAAATCAAGGAGAGGGTTAACTTTTCCTGCTCCAGATTTCCCACCGTGGTCAGAAAGAACAGGGGAGACACTTTGTTTCTCTTACTATATGACTCTAGAGTCACTACTCACTCTGAAGCTAACCGCCGTCACTCTCTCACTTCTCCCTCGCTCTATCACCACAAGTATAAAGATCAGGCTACTTACGTTATTTGCACTACAAATAGTGTATATATTTCTTATTTATTTTTGGTATAGTGCTTAACAAGCATAATTTAATCGTCGTGGCCTGTTGAGGTGTTGTCTTATTTGTATCGATCCACTATATTAATATCTACATACTTGGCATTTGATTGGAGGTTAGTCTCACTTTGTCCCACAGCAACATTAAAATAGTTTAGATTTGTGTACATTGTTTCTGTTAATAATGTATTAAGTGTCCATTTCATTATAATATTCAGATTTATCATAAATAATTGAACATGCACATGTATTTTAAGTTCCATTAAAGAGGGAGGTGGAGATGGGGTCACATTTGAGCATTTAAAAATGTACTTGAAAGTAACGCAATAGTTACTTTCTGAAGTAACTAGTTACTTTCATAATTTGTAACTCAGTAACTAATTTAGTTACTTTTTGGAAGAAGTAACTAGTAACTGTAACTAATTACTTTTTAAAATTAACTTGCCCAACAATGATCAACGGAAGTACATATCCAGGATAAAGCCTGAAATCTGGTGCCGGATGTCTGCTCTATGTGTGCTGTTCTTAAACTCTGTTCTCTTCAGGAAACAACAAACTTTGAGCTAGCAAGAAAGTTTGGATGGTGCAACAAGGCAGGTCTGCTTGGTTCTTTCAGAGAATGATGGTAAAGATTCACAAAGAATATGTTTAGGACATTTCCTCTCTAACTGGGAGGTTTTGGGACTGATTGGTGGGATTGCTGTGGGCGAAGTACACACAGAGATACACTGGTAAGAGCCAATGAGGTTTAACCATGCATCCATGTATGCTGCGTTATTGACTTTAGACCAGGTTTTTGTTGGTCAATGGCGGGATCACTTTCCGCTGCCTCAAGTTAGCAATACGCCCAGAATGCACCTGAACACACCTCCATATAAGACCAGCACGCCCATGGGCGCACAGATGGGCGCAGGTGCATTTGCTATTTAAACGACGTGGGCGCTGGATGGGAAATTAACAACTGCGTCGGTCTTAAACTAGCAAAGACACTTGCGTCGGGCTTTGCGCTGCGCCGGGTGCAAGATAGGGCCCTAGGCATATTTTTAGATATATTCATGACATTGTATCATAAAAACTGTCCAATGAACCAATACAGTAAGAAATCAAATTCTCTAGATAGGCACTGGATCAGAAAGGGATTGCTAAATGCCTGCAGGTAAAAAGAATACCCTAGAGAATTTATAAAATATAGAAATAAAGATACAGAAACTAAATATAAAAGATATAAAATAAATTAACTGATAATATTAGGAAATGTAAGAAAAAGTATTATAATACTATATTTGAAATGAACAAAAACAACATAAAGGGTACACGTAATATATTAAATAAAATGAATAGAAATAGAACAACTATCACTAGCTACACCGATCATTTCACTGACAAAGGTATGACAATCACTTATGTGAATGAGGTGGTTGAGGTGTTTAATAATTTCTTTGTTAGGGTGTGACCCAAACTAGCAAGAGAAATTAACTCTCCAGAAGATAGAGGTGTTAAACAATACTACAGAGAAAGTAATCCAAGTACAATTTTTTGAGAGATGTTGACAGATATGAAATCATTGATATTGTTAAGTTAAAGAGTAAATAAATCTATGGATTGGAATGGTATAGACATGACTCGTATTAAGAAAATAATGTCTGGTATTGTAGTCCCTCTAATCTACATTTGCAACTGATCAATCAAAATCATCTCTTTTTCAAGTAAAAGGAAAAATGAAAACATATTTTACTATAGGCCACTGTCCTTACTTTCCCAGTTTTCAAAAATACTTGAAAAACGTTTTGTTGTACTGTTACACAGTTTCA
This sequence comes from Sander lucioperca, assembly GCF_008315115.2. Taxonomy (NCBI): domain Eukaryota; kingdom Metazoa; phylum Chordata; class Actinopteri; order Perciformes; family Percidae; genus Sander; species Sander lucioperca. Next base: position 2,188,747 of record NC_050191.1, read on the forward strand.
TTGAAAAGCATCAGCTGTTGATGGACAGTCAGTATGGGTTCAGAACAAATCAATCAACTTCTATGGTCTTAATGGAATGAATTGGAGACTTGACAACCACAAGTATGCAATGGTGTTTTTTTATAGATTTGAAGAAAGCATTTAACCGCTGTTAATCGCTGTTTATTGAAAAACAATAGATAAAAAACACTTTCATAAGGGTATGGACATTTCAAAAAGGGTGGGACCCAAAAAGCATTTTGCTTGTTCATACTCCTTTTCGGACAAAAGTATTTATTTAAAGGGGTGATTAAGTGATTGTATAGGTTATTTTACACTGTTCTTTAAGGTCTCCTAATAGGGTATGTAACATTGGTTGGGCTGAAAATTGCCCGAATGCTATTTTATTAGGTCCTTAACTACCCTGTGAATATGGCTCTATTTGGAACAAGAGCTTTTCTTCCAAATATGGTATGCTCATGAATATTTAGATGAGCTGCGCGCTGATTGGTTTGAGCGAACCCCATAGAAACACATTGGAGATGAGACAGCAGGTCTCATATTTCAGACACTGCAAAGTTATACATTGTTTGTCGGGCTATTTCATTATTAAATTCACTTCTGAGACTTTTTTAAGCGAGAAATCAACTATATAAAGCTCAAATATGGGCCGTTTTACGAAAATTGATGGCTAATTGCAGATTTGGTAAGACGTGTCGTACTTTAGCTAGGAGCTCCACACAGTCTGACGTGGCAACCTCCATACCCAGTGAAAGTCACCGTTTCCCTGGGTACTGGACTACTGGAATACTCTGGGCTCCGTGGAGCTCCGTGGAGCTCCGCGGAGCTGGCTGGCTGCCAGCTGCCGGCATAACTAGAGTAGCTGTGTTTACAGTTACAAGCCACTTATATAACATCTACCCCAAGGTCTTATAAAGCTAACACTGGTGTCCGATTTCAATTTAATGCATTTTTGTGAACATTAGGGGTTTCGTTAGTTGCTACTGTCCCTTCAATCCTACATGTACAGATCGCGGCTAGTTAGCTTCATTTTCAGCGTAATTAGAGTATATTTACAGTTTGAATTTCGTCACACCACTTATATAACATCTACCCCAATGTCTTATAAAGCTAACAATGGTGTCCGATTTCAATTTAATTAATTTTTGTGAACTTTAGGGGTTTCGTTAGGTGCTGATGAGCGATGTGGCAGTTACCGAGGCTTCGTATCACTTTGTATTTTAAAAGCCAACTCCTTTTATACCTTCCCCTTGTTAACCCTTGCGTCTACTATGCCCTCTTCTGCCATACATTAACACCAGTTATTATCAGCGGAGTGGATGTTTTGGCCTATATTAAAAGGAGTTATTTTAGATACTTCCCTGTCTTTTTATTTTTTATGGAGACACACACACCCGTATTAAAGGGCCCTCGCCCGGGTCAGGGAACCCGGAGGCGAGGCAAGAGGCTTTGGTTAACAACCTAGATGTCCCCTAATCACGGGCGTTTTAACCTCCTATACAGAAAAAGTACTGCCCGAGGGGAGCTTCACAACCAAATGATTTTCATTAATACTCACGGTTTTAAGGCCGTTCCTCACGGATTCACCAAAGGTTCAAATCTGCTGGAAATGCAGTCCCCGATGAGATGGTAGGAGGCCTGACTGTCACAATCGATCCCCGCCGGGTTGCAACTCACCGAGCTGTTAAAGAGGAGTCTGAACCGGCCCCCGTAAGGGTGTCCCCCGGCTGTACAGCAGGGGTGGAGGAAAAAGAGAAAAAGTCTTCCAAAAAAGCACAAAAATCTTTACAAGAGTTTTTGGTTCCTTAACTCAATCTTGAGTTCAGGTATTTTTATTTTATTTGAAGCAAAAAGTCTAAAAAGCGAACAAGCTAAATTGAAATGAAAAATGAAAAGAAAATGTCCCTAAGTCCCTAACAGAGTAAATTCAATGAATGCTGAGTATGGAAGTCCTTCAGGTACAAAATGCCCCAAAAAAAGAACAACCAACCCGTGCCTGTCGGCGAGTTACCTCTATTTACACATACATTGACAAGTTCACTCCCCTCGTCTCAGCATGGGTTGTCTCACCACTTCATGTGGCCTTATATGGTAATATCTTTTAATGCATATACAGGTTATAACACGTGCAGAAAGGCTTTACATGTGCCATGGTAGATATCCTATACATTACAGCCGTTCACGGTTACATAAGAACAGAACAGGAACTCAGCGCTCCACCCATGACCTCTACACAAACCTTTCCCCTGCTGCCTCACACTCCGTCAGGCAGTCACAAAGTAATCCACACATTTATCAATTTCAATTTGGCAAATTTGCAAATATAATAACATTAGCAGCATAGTTATCAGCATGATTACATTTCTAAAGCAGCAATGCAGATTTAAACATTTGGCTTTTTTATACGCAGTCCATCTCCCTTCCCTCATACAGAATATGCAGCTGGGAGCCAACAGTTTTGTGGTCGGCCAACTTCCTCTTACACTGCTCTACCCAAACTGTCAGTTCTCATCACTTTTTCTCTGCAGCACACTATTCGCCCCGTCATAAATGCAATACAAATCAATATGTTTTCAAGTACTCACACAAATTAATATATTTTTAGCTGTTTTTGGGTTAATACATTCTATGCAATAATATAGCTGTTAGATTGTCCCTTCAATCCTATGTGTACAGATCGCAGCTAGTTAGCTTCATTTTTGGCGTAATTAGAGTATATTTACATTTTCAATTTCGTCACTCCACTTATATAACATCTACCCCAAGGTCTTATAAAGCTAACAATGGTGTCCGATTTCAATTTAATGCATTTTTGTGAACATTAGGGGTTTCGTTAGCTGCGACTGTCCCTTCAATCCTATGTGTACAGATCGCAGCTAGTTAGCTTCATTTTTGGCGTAATTACAGTATATTTACAGTTTAAATTTCGTCACGCCACTTATATAACATCTACCCCAAGGTCTTATAAAGCTAACAATGGTGTCCGATTTCAATTTAATGCATTTTTGTGAATTTCAGAGGAATTCTAAGAGGAGGCTAGCTAGCTCTCATTGATAGAGCTCCATCCAGCCGCAGGCTCTATGAATGAGACTCGCGGACAAGAGGTGTTTATTTCCCCGATTGTTTGTTTAAATAACTCAACACATTATAATTACACACATTATAAGATTAACTGGAACCTGCGGTAAGAGATTGCTGGTGTAACAAGCTCGCTGACTGCGCTCACACACACCGGCCATTTGGCAGGAAGAGGGGAGCTGCAGGCCCTGGAGCTCTGTCAGGGCAGCGGCGTTTGGTAGTCCATTAACCCAGAAAACGGTGACTTTGCGCGGGTATGGAGTGCCGTGGGCTGCCAGCCGTGACAGAGCTCCATCTACCTCACAGCAGGCCGGGGTCTGTGAAGGAAGGCAGGCCGGGCGGCGAGGCAGCAACACAGGCAGCACCGGCCGCTGAACTCCGACAAAATTTGCAATTAGACATCAATTTTCATAAAACGGCCCATATTTGACCTCTACATATTTGATTTCTCGCATAAAAAAGTCTCAGAAGTGAATTTAGTGGTAAAATAGCAGATGAACAATGTATACAATTTCTGAGATCTGCGCGACCTATTCAGAAAACTAAGCTGACCTCAGATCAGTGGTGTAGCCTATGTAAATGTTTGGACGTGACAAAGATAGAGACTAGAGCCAAATGAGCCGTTTTCAGAGGCAGTTTTAAATTGTGAGATTTGCAGAGGAAAGAGGTGTCAATGGGATTTTGAGGTTCTATGTATGTCCTAGTTACCCACTAAACATTCATTATTCAACTATGACAAGGTAACATCGGTTTTGCATTCAATATTTAGCTCATTCTTGCTTTTTATTAAAGTGAAATATTTTGTGTATGTACTTTAAGTTTTTTGTTTATTTGTTGTTGGTCGAAATAAAACTTCATTCATTCATGGTCTCTGATAACTTCTGCGCTAGTTCGTTCTGATACATATTCTCTAAAACTATTTTGGTGACTTTAGTTGTGTCTTTGCCGTAGGTCTGGAACATTGTATTCACTGTTTTCACCCTGTTTTCATTCTCCAGTTTACTCTTTGGGATTGCAGGGAAGTCATTTAGGACTCCCTGCAGGTGCCACTTGAATTCTTCAAAGTCGTCGGCTCCCAAATCTTCTAAAATTCCCAAGACAACTTTTCGAGGGTTCTCCATCTTTCGTCCCTGCAAAGATCCAAAAGATACCAAAAACATCATCACCCTATGGAACTTTTTGTTTGTTTAAAAAAATTGGTATCAAAACATTGATTTTGAAGATTGTTATGATAAAATTGTTTCAAGTAGAAACCGAAAAATGTTGATTTGGAAATCTGTGTTTACACAAATAACAAATTCTGGAGCAGTTTGTGAAGTGCTCAGTAAAAATGTGTTCATGGGGACAATAACATTTCTGGAATAGAACTCTGACCTTAAAGTGACTATATGTAACTTTTTAATGTTTAATGTTTCTGTCATTTTTCATGCAATGGTCTGAAATAACCTGTAACTGTCATGGACAGCTGTCCTGGGGGTGTTTGTTTTGTCTGTTTTCCCTCTCCCCCCTTTTCTTTTCCCTGTTTGTGTGTCTGTCTGGCCGGAGGAGCGGAATCTAGGTCAAGGGGCGTGGCCGGGCGAGCGACCTACCTGCACGGCTGCTGGCTATTCTTCATCACCGCCGCTCAGCTGTGACAGATTCTCTTAATTACAGCTGCAGCTTTTTATCCATGTTGGAATCTGCATTCGGCGCCAGATCGTTTCGTTTACCATAGTGGTAACTTGGCTCTCAGCTATTCCTCGTAATATTCTAGTGAGTGTTTTGCCTGTGTTTGTTCCTCGAGCTCAGTACTCATCTGTTCCCTCTGCTCTTGCTTCAGACTGCATCTACCCCTGCTCGCCGTTTGCCGCTGTACTCCAGCCCTCGCCTCTCAGCCGTGCCACTCTCTGCCTGGATCCCTGTGAGCTTTCGGACACGACATCCTTCTTCGTCCGCTGCAATCCTGACCTCGTCGCCAGCGCTGCAAGCTGACCTTCCATTGTTGTTTTCTGTTGTGATCATTTATTAAAGACACTAAAAACTTTTCTCTTTGAGTTCGTGTTGTGTGCCTCTGTGTTCTGGGTCTTAGTCAAAGCCGTAACAGTAACAGCAAACAAGACTAACAGTGAAAAGAACACTATTTTTATACAGTTTTTAGTAATGCCTCTGCCCGGTTCAGATTTTTCCCGTAAAGTCACAGAATGATTCGCGGCAGGTAGATGGTGCTACAGTCACACATTCTGTAAATGATTCAAAACCAACCCCAAATTGGCCCTCAGGTATGTAATATGTCTATTTCATTCAGAAAATACTTTACAATGTGCAATGTGCTTGTACATCAGTAGCCAACGTTAAATTACGTCCACTAATAATACATGTGCCTACGAAATTTTGTATATCTATGTGAAACGTACCACAAGGGCTACTTTGTTGAAATTTTGTAATGCTGGTTGTAATGGTTGTAACACTAAATACAACCATTTTCACCACTTCTGACGTGTATGTGAAGGTTTTACGACTTTTGAGGACTTAATAATAATTCCTTCCATCACAGTAGGGTCATCACACCGGTTGGTACTCGTGTTCAGGGGTTAGGTCCTAAATAATTTCAATCTCAGTTTAGATGGACACACAGTAAATCCCAAATTAGATAAATTAATTATCTTTAATGTGTGTAAAGTAAAAAAAAAAAAAAACTAGCCTGGCTCTGTCCAAAGATAACAAAATCTGCCTACCAGCCCCTACAAAGCTCACTTAACATGTTATGTTTTGTGAGTCATTCTTCTGGGTTAAGAGGAACTAAGCCTTTCTGTGAAGCTAATTGAAAAATCATTCCTGAGTGTTGAAGACCAGTGAATGTCTCTGTATAAGAGTCTCAGCAGGCTGCAGCGATTGTTGGAAACTCACCTGAATTGGTTGGGGACCTTTCCGAATGTTATCAACAACGTCCACTTCTTCAAAATGGGCACTCTCTGAAACAAAGACCAAATAAAATGATGTAAGATGTGAAAACTAATGCTGTAAATGTTTTCTTTAAAACAATTTCTAAACATGGCTCAATCAAACTCAGTGAAACTACTTCTTGATCATGGAAGTAAAATAATTTAACTTTAAGTTCCTATTGCCATCAAGATATGTGTCATCTAGCCTTGCTCTTGTACAGATTCAACAAGATATAACTTGTTTATTAGTGAGATTTAGAGGTGATCGCAGATTTCGTTGCCTTTTGGACGGAGCCAGGCTAGTTGTTTTGCTAAGCTAAGCTATAAAGCAAATAAAGGTTTATATCAGACATAATTGTCAACTCGTTACACTCTGTTTCCATCTTCTGTCAGAAATTTCCTTCACTGACCGATGTCTGTGTGGGAGGGGAAGTTGATTTCCCTAACTCATTTCTGGTCTGAGCTAGCTAACTTCCGGTTTAGCACTATGATTTTTAGTGAATACTATATTGCCATAGTCTTGAGCCATACAATGCTTTGATATGATTTAATTCATTGAAACATTGTCTTGTGATGTGTGAGTCAGATGGCAGGACTTGGTTTATTGAACTGGAAAGGAATACTTGATGCCTGCTCAGCTGGACTAGTCATTCATCTTTTGACCAATAGTGATTTGGCATGTCAAATCACACACCTGGTGGGCCTTAGTATCGTGTGTGTGTGTGTGTGTGTGTGTGTGTGTGTGTGTGTGTGTGTGTGTGTGTGTGTGTGTGTGGAGTCTGTCTGGTGGGGCAAAGGTTCTATCAGCTGCCTGCAGTTTGCTGGTTGTCAATAGATTTTTTATCGCCTCCTTTGGAGGGCGTGGGTGTTATGGGGTGGAGGGGGGCCCTTGAGCTTCAGTACCCAGAGGCCCCTGGGGATACTAATCTGGCCTTGCCTATGACGTTAGCACAAGTTAAACTAACTTGGCTGTGATTTGCCAGAGAGCTCAGTGCCAAGAGTATGTACGCAAAGTAAACGCTAAAGAGACAGGTAAAGAGATGTGGCTACTCACGGTATGCCAGATGGCCAGTACACCACTGGAGCCAATTAAAAACAAAGTGCCAGCAACTGCTTTACAACAGCATTAGTCACACCCATGGCTTTGATTGGCTGATTGGCTCGATTCTTTTTTATTTATTTTGAAAAAGCTGTTTCATGTCACAATGCTGGCTGAATCAGTTAAATTAGTGGGGTGGATTAAAAGGTCTGAACCCAGACAATAGTAATATGTAAGTACAGACCTGAAGCCTGAGCAGTTTGAATTCTTTGAAACTGCTCTTTCATTCCCTTGTCTTCCTTTTCCTTTTGGTCCTAGAAAGTCAAAGAGAAAGAGCCTGTTCTTTAGATAGCTTAAAAAACTTTCACAGAATTGAATTGCTTTTGTTATGATTCTCAAATGCAAATTCTCTGCACACAAATGTGTATCATCCGTTCATTCATTTATTTCATTTAAATCAAAAAACAAAGAAATACAATCAAATTGTTATACTTTAACTGGGCATCAAAAAAGGAAGGCCCTAATATATTTCAATCTCAATTTAGATGGATACACAGTAATTAAATTATGACTTTTAAAACCCCAATTCATACCTTATTTTTGTGAATACCCAATAACTGTATGTCAGTGCCGTGTATGGTCCTTCTCATTGTGGAGAATATCTTAAATGCAGTGATGCACAGTAAAAAAAACCACATAGGAAATATGTCTGAAATGATGAAAGCATTGTGGGTACTATATCTTGTCAATATTGGAGAAACTATGTCCGAAATAAAGTATTCCACTTCCTAGGGGGTGCTAAACATGTGTGATCAAAACCACTGTAAAGTCTCGCAATGCTTACAGGTTTTGATGTGTGCACGTGTGAACTTTTGTTGATTTTTTTCAAGTATAGCAAGGTCAAGAAAAATGCATGTGTCAATATATCACTCAAAATGATTACTAATTTGAACATTGCTGCAAAGATTTGTGCGTTTTTGTGCATCCTAAAGTCATCAAACAGAATGCAAATTAATGCATGAAATCCAAGATAGCTGACTTCCTGTTGGGAGACAGGAGAGAGCAATGATCCCATCGAATTTCATGAACATACAAGGAATATTATCCCAAACCAAAGTGTGCTTATGGGGAGGCCATGTAGTCCACTGGCCACGCCCAAAACCTAATCACTGCAGAACTTTACAACTTATGCCAGTTCTGACGACTGTAACAACAATCATTATTCATTGAGCATCCAAAGCTTCTCAAAAATATGATTGTTCATTAGAATATTAATAATATCTACAAAAGCAATTTGGATGTGGATGGAGGTGATACTAAATAAAGTACCTGTTGGCAGGTACCAGGGACTTCTTATCATAATGGAAAACTAAAAAAGGCGAGGCAAGGCAAGGCGAGGTGAGGCAAAGCGAAGCGAGTCAGGGCGAGTAGAGCAGGTACTGTGTGATGGAAAAATGCCATAACAGTAAAAAAAAATCAAGTTCAGGCTCAGCCAAGTTGAGCCAATCTGTCGGACCAGTTCAGACATGTCCCAGCATTTTTTTACTGATGACTTGAACTCAGATCACAATCAAACTGCTGTTGGTTCTACTTCAGAAACACAAAGAACTTTACATGTAAATCTTTCTAAAATCATTGTTCTTCAAATCAAAAAGAAATTCTACAACATTTTTCAAAGACATATTTTAAATCAGCCAATCATCATGAAGAAACCTTTCTACTGTCCAGTTAAACAGTGACACAGCACAATGTGATCAACGTGATCCTGATCATCAGACATTAACAGATTCCTCTGGTAAGATTCTCACCTTCTGAACTCTCTCCAGGTTTATTTACAGACTCTTTCCACCTTCATGCGTCGAGGAAACACTGGGAGAGACGAAGCTGCTCATTTCTTCCTCGTCTGTCAAGGTGTCTGTGTGCAACTGATCTGAGAATGAAAAAAAAATACATCAGTGACGTCAAAACTTGTCCAACAGGTGGTAGTCAGCCAATCACATTATCTGCAGTGATTTCCCACCTACATTTCAAAACACATTAAACAATAAGGAAACTTTAAAACATCTCTGCACCGGCATGTTTAAATAAAATGTTCTGAGCAGCAGCTTGTAAAAGTTAACACCATCTACAATCAAAATAATGAGTGTGAACCGGGCAAATAACCTAAAACATCAGACAATAAATCAGTCTAGAAAATACAAACTCTGCATATCTGAATATCTCATGCTGTCACAAACATACCATCATCAAACTAAATGACTCGTATCAAACTCAATGTTCAAATACAGCTAACATGAGACACTGGAGCAGCTGATCCTGGACCAGTATAATTAAAGACATCTCAGGACAGTATATCATATGAGAATTTTATATAAAAACCTTGAAAACATATTTGTTACAAAATCAAAATTCTGGAATAAATTACATATTATCCCTAAATTTAGTGAAGCCCCTCAAAAATGTGTTTTATAAAGGCCTTAATTGGAATACTGCACCTAAATGATCACAAAGTGAGTTATATTAAGGATCAGATTCATTGAAAGACAGGAAGTCAGCTATCTTGGATTTCGTGCATTAATTTGCATTCTGTTTGATGACATGGATGGACAAAAACGCACAAATCTTTGCAGCAATGTTCAAACTAGTTATCATTTTGAGTGATATACAAGGAAATATTGATTTGTGTGAAGTTACTCAAATGTGACTCAGGTGACTGTTGGTAATGCAGACTGTAGTTAGTTTTGGTGTGGCTTCGTGGTCGTTTAGCAATCGAAAAAAAACTGTAAAACAAAACTTGCTAAACTTTGCAGCCATGTTCAACCTGGTAATTATTTCAATTGATATATTGATTTTTTTTTTGTTGCCCTTGCTATACTTGAAAACCCCACAAAACATGTGAATATTACAAGATTTTACAGCAATTTAATTCATGCTTGTTTAGTGGCTTCATAGCATCCCCTAATAAGTGGAAGGCTATAATTTGGACATAGTTGCTTTGATATTCACATTTGTTACACACATTGCTCTCATTATTTCAGACGTATTTACAATTTCGGTTCCAAATTTGTTTTTAAATTAATCTGATCCTTGATATAACTCACTTTGTGATCATTTAGGTACAATATTCCAATTAAGGCCTTTATAAAACACATTTTTGGGGGGCTTCACTTAATTTGGGGATAATATGGAAGTCATTTATTCTAGAATTTAGATTTTGTAACATATGTTTTTGAGGTTTTTATACAAAATTCTCATATCATATACTGTCCTGAGACACATTGTCCGTTGACCTTATTTCATGTCTTTAATTATACTGGTCCAGGATCAGCTGCTCCAGTGTCTCATGTTAGCTGTATTTGAACATTGAGTTTGATACGAGTCATTTAGTTTGATGATGGTATGTTTGTGACAGCATGAAATATTCAGATATGCAGAGTTTGTATTTTCTAGACTGATTTATTGTCTGATGTTTTAGGTTATTTACTTATGGTGTTAACTTTTACAAGCTGCTGCTTTTAAATTTTTAAATGGAGTGTCTTAACTGGTCCGACAGATTGCCTCCAGCTTCTTTTGAAACAAAATGTGTCTTCTGGCAAACAGCCACATGCTGAGAATGAAAAACAACACACCTTCTACGTTCTGTGTGTGCGTTGTGTTAGGTCATGGCAGTTTCCTGTGGCGTCGCTATGGAAAAAGGACGGGGCACTGCGGCCGAGCCGTGCCGAGCAGAGCTGGTTTATAATAACCATCGCTAATAAATGATAATTTATAGTAAAGTAGTAAAATAATTGATAGTTATTTAAAGGGGTGATAGAATGCAAAACCGAGTTTACCTTGTCATAGTTGAATTACGACAGTTTGGTGGGTAAAAAGGAACAATGATTTTAGAAAGATATACATGTAAACTCTACCAGGTTAGCTACCCCGGTGCCCAATACGTAAACATTATTATTATAATTTTGCTGTTAGTTATCAGTAAAATAACTAGGAACTTATGTTTAATTCACTATCAATTTACCATTTATTAGCTATGGTTATTATAAAGTGTTACCCAGTTCAGGTGTCAGCTGTCCCCAGAGGCTTTAAAACCGTTTCTAGATGGACCAGAGCCAGCCCAGGGTGGGAGGGGACTTAGTGGCTAAGAAAGAGAAAATGTAGACAAACTAACTAACACAGAATGACCCAATTGCTTTTGTAGAGATTATTAATATTCTGCTGAACAATCATATTTTTGAGAAGCTTTGGATGCTCAATGAATTAGGAAAGTTGTTACAGTCGTCAGCACTGGCATAAATTGTAAAGTTCTGCAGTGATTAGGTTTTGGGCGTGGCCAGTGGACTACATGGCCTCCCCATAAGCACACTTTGGGTTGGGATAATGTTCCTTGTATGTTCATGAAATTTGACGGGATCATTGCTCTCTCCTGTCTCCCAACAGGAAGTCAGCTATCTTGGATTTCAAGCATTAATTTGCATTCTGTTTGATGACTTTAGGATTCACAAAAACGCACAAATCTTTGCAGCAATGTTTAAATTAGTAATCATTTTGAGTGATATACTGACATATGTATTTTGTTGTTTTGTTGTTGCCCTTGCTATACTTGAAAAAAACAATAAAAGTTGACACGTGCACACATTAAAACCTGTAAGCATTGCGAGACTTTACAGTGATTTTGATCACGTGTTTAGCACCCCCTAGGAAGTGGAATGCCCTATTTTGGACATAGTTTCTCCAATATTGACAAGATGTAGTACCCACAATGCTTTCATCATTTCAGACATATTTCCAATTAACAACTGGAAGTTGGCCATTTTGAATTTGTGAATGTGTTTTTAATGTATTTTATGCAATTTAAAAAAAGAAAATCCTCTTTGGGGTTTTATCTGATTTGTCTCTGTTTGGTTGGTATAATCCTCTTAACTGCAAAGAAATAGTCGATAGCTCGAACGATGATGTAATAGGTCATGAGACAACATGTCATTAACAGGTATTGAACTTTTCACAGCTCCTCCTAGAGGCTTCAAAGATTCTTCTCAGATTGGATCAGCAGCAGATCAAAATCTTCACTATGCCAAATTGCAAAGTTTTTGTTTGCATGGAACAGCATGCCATAAGGGGCGGGAAATTTGCATGTCTCACCGTGACACAAGACGTTTTTGTAACATACAGAGGACACGGCCGTAAATGAAACACAATTATACACTTATTCTTTTGACCTGTAAAGGTTTCATTATCATAAATAATTTGCTCCTCCAGTGAACTATGGCTCAGTTCATTGAAAACTCCAGCCTTGAGGGCTGGGAGGGGATTGGCTCCGGAGGTTTCGGACAAATCTACAAAGCCAGGCATCGTCAGTGGGCCTGTGACGTGGCCATTAAACTGCTTCGTTATGACGATGGGTAAGTGCTTACAAAGAGTTTTCTGTTTACAGTTACATGCAGTTGAGTGAATCACTAATTATGCAAAGAAACACACACAGGACCAATACGTCTTTGCTGCGTGAGATCAAGATGATGCAAGAAGCAAGAAGCAAGCAGCCCGCATGTTATTCGTGTCCGAGGGGTCTTCAAGGGTCAACCCCCCAACTCTGGTTGGGCAACACAGCTTGGTGTGGTCATGGAGCTCATGGAGAGAGGATCACTGGCCTCCCTACAGGTAACCAGGGGTGGAAGAACTATATTCTACTTAGACTAGCAACACCACTCTTTAAAAATACTAAATAAAAAAAGCATCACAATAAAAGTATGATCGACTAAATGGAAGTTTGAATCATTCAATTACAAAAATAATGTAAATGTTTAATTATACACACATATACTCACACAATGTTTTGATTAAGCTGAGGTTTGCTTGTCTCTCATGTCGCCAGAGCTTGTTGCGCGAAGAATCAAACTCCACATGAGAGTGACAGGATTAAAGCTCATGAAATAATAATATCAAAACACAAATAATTTGAACATGTGTTAAATTAAAGTTCTGAGTAAGGTTTATGGACAGATAAGATCTTAAGAACATTAAAACCATCACATTCCTCATTTTCTGAGTGTTGCTTATCAAAATAGTTGCTAATTCATTTTCTGTCAATCGAGTAGGTTAATTGATTAACTAATTGATTAACGTTTCAGCTGTAATTGTATGAAGTGCACAAAATATATTTTAAAAGCTCTTGAAAAAATCTTAATTTGCAAAGTAACTATAGCAGGTAGATGGAGCAAATGTAGAAAATGGCATAATAAGAAATAATTAAAGTAGAGAACATTTTCTGCCTCGTTTTTGCTTATCCTCTCTTCAGCTTACAGATTTTGGCCTTGCTCGGATTTCCTGTAGCGTCTCGGTATTCAAGAAGGATGACGAAGAGGGAGGGACAGTCAGCTACATGCCCCCGGAGGCGTTTGGCTTAAGATACGAACCTAAACGAGCCTCTGATATCTGCAGGTATAAGTGGCCCAAACAAGGACTTGGATAAGTGTGTTTTATTAATCATATGATAAATGATAAGTGGAGACGGGATCACTCCTGCCCCCATGTCTACAAAGATTAACACAGGTTCAGTCTTAACAGTGAGTCAACATATCAGTGACAGAGTCCTTTACAGGTGAGGGAATTGGTAAGAGTATTATAGTATATATACTCAGGTGAGTTCAGGCACTGATTTCATTGTTATCATTGAATGTCCTAATGCTCACATGATCATCAATTTACAGATGAAAAAAAGATCCCTATCCATCAAACAATCAGGGTGTGATTGTAATGACATAGATAGTAATCCTGGCATTGAACTCTCTCTGTCCATCTTTCAGTTATGGGATACTCCTTTGGTCCATTCTCACAGGGAAACAACCATATAAGGGTAAGAGACTGATGTGTCACAATACATCTTCTATCTTAATCTTAGTTTTTTCTCATGACACATGGTACAAGAAAGTGTTTGCGTTAGTTTTCTTGGTGCTGAGCTGTAGAGAAAGGCTTGTACATTTCTCCAATGTAGATGCACACCACGCCATAGTGGAGCTTCGCGTCCCACAAGGACAGCGTCCACCAATAGACAATATTAAGGGTGATGCTGCAGGGTTGACAGAGTTGACAGAACTGATGCAGAGATGTTGGGACAATATACCCAAAGAAAGGCCCCGAGCCTTTGGTGAGGAAACTCCTTAATTTTCCACTAAAGCTCTGAACTGACAAATAAAAGTAGCTTGTGATGCCCGGCTCTAACGTCGCAACTGTACTCTATGTTGTGTTCAACAGAGTGTACAACCAAGACAGAAGAACTGTATCAGATGCACAAACATGCAATTTTTGACACTATCCATGAAGTGCTGAAGAAACTGGTGAGAAACAAATCTCTTCATGAAAACTCAAGTCATGCTGAGGGACAAAGATTTTTACACAATACAGCAAATCACTCTTTTTATCATTTTGTGTAACAGGCTCTTTCTCTTTTACTTTCTAGGACCAAAAGGAAAAGGAAGACAAGGAAATTCTAACTGCTCAGGCTTCAGGTCTGTACTTACATATTACTATTGCCTGGTTTCAGACCTTTTAATTCGTCCACCCAATTAATTTAACTGATTCAGCCAGCATTGTGACATGAAACAGCTTTTTCTAAATAAATAAAGAAGAATCGAGCCAATCAGCCAACCAACGCCATGGGTGTGACTAATGCTGTTGTCAAGCAGTTGTTGGCACTTTGTTTTTAATTGGCTCCGGTGGTGTACTGGCCATCTGGCATACCGTGAGTAGCCGCATCGCTTTACCTGTCTCTTTAGCTTTTACTTTGTGTACATACTCTTGGCACTGGGCTCTCTGGGAAATAACAGCCAAGTTAGTTTAACTTGTGCTAATGTCATAGGCTTCCCCTGTAGCCTACTCCATAACTACTGTTGTGGCTATGAAACCACGGATAAATTGTTTTAAATGGAATTCATTTTACAATCAAAATTCGGTTCAATATCATTTGGAAAGTCTAGAAGTGCAGCATGATAGCATGATTTCAGTTAGCACTGTGCTAAACCAGAAGTTAGCTAGCTCAGACCAGAAATTAGTTATGGAAATCAACTTCCCCTCCCACACGGAAATCGGTCAGTGAAGTAAATTTCTGACAGAAGATGGAAACAGAATGTAACGAGTTTACAATTCTGTCTGATATAAACCTTTATTTGCTTTATAGCTTAGCTTAGCAAAACAACTAGCCTGGATCTGTCCAAAAGGCAACAAAATCCATCTGCCACCACCTCTAAATCTCACTAATAAACAAGTTATATCTTGTTGAATCTGTACAAGAGCAAGGCTAGATGACACATATCTCAATGGCAATAGGAACTTAAAGTTAAATTATTTTACTTCCATGATCAATAAGTAGTTTCACTGAGTTTGATTGAGCCATGTTTAGCTGGATTAGAAATTGTTTTTAAAAACATTTACAGCATTAGTTTTCACATCTTACATAATTTCTTCTGCTTCTCTGCATTGGCTTCCTGAAAGATCCAGGATTGAATTTACAGTCCTTCTCCTGAACTACAAAGCTCTAAATGG
Organism: Sander lucioperca; assembly: GCF_008315115.2. Classification (NCBI taxonomy): domain Eukaryota; kingdom Metazoa; phylum Chordata; class Actinopteri; order Perciformes; family Percidae; genus Sander; species Sander lucioperca. The sequence continues at coordinate 2,204,320 of NC_050191.1, forward strand.
TCAGGCACCATCATATCTTAAAGAGCTCACAGTACCTTATTGTCCCACTAGAGCACTGCGCTCCCAGAATGCAGAGTTACTTGTGGTTCCTAAAGTCTCTAAAAGTAGAATGGGAGCCAGAGCCTTCAGCTATCAGGCTCCTCTCCTGTGGAACCAGCTCCCAGTCTGGGTTCAGGAGGCAGATACCATCATCACATGTAAGAGTAAACTTAAAACTCTCCTCTTTGATAAAGCTTATAGTTAGGGAGTGAGGAGTTGCAGCGTTCAACTAGACCGGTGGGGGAGGGTGTATTTCTGCAGACACGACACCCCATCCCTTCTCTGCTTCGCTTCATAGTCGTCAGAATTATCTACCAGCCCTTATAGAACTGGCTCAGGTTTGCTTTGCACCAGCTCTTAATTATGCTGTTATAGTTTTAGACTGCCGGGGGACTTCCTTTGACACACTGAACTCCTCTCTAATTGGAAGTTTTTCCTCGCCACTGTTGCACTAAATTCTTGCTCTTGGGGAAATTATTGGAATTGTTGGGTCTTTGTAAATTATAGAGTGTGGTCTAGACCTACTCTATCTATAAAGTGTCTTGAGATAACTCTTGTTATGATTGGATACTATAAATTTAATTTAATTTAATATGGTATTTTTTTCAGAGAGTTACCATTTTCAAGAAGTGAACATTGTTGATAACATGCCGACAGGTCCCTCGCCAATTCAGGTTAGTTTCAGATAATTCAGCCTCCTGAGACTCTAATACAGAGACATTAACTTCAATACTCAAGAAATGTTTGAATTAGCTTCACAGAAAGGCTTAGTTCCTCTTAACCCAGAAGAACAACTCACAAAACACAACATGTTAAGTGAGCTTTGTAGGTGCTGGTTACCATTGGACAGAGCCAGTTTAGCTGTTTCCATTTGTTTCCAGTCTTTATGCTAAGCTAACCTAACGAGCTACTTGCAGCTGCTTCATACTTACAGACATACAGACGTGATTGTTATCAATCAAGGCACAACAAAGACCTAGTCCTACGTGTTTTTATTTTACTTTGCATCACTGCATTTAAGATATGTTCCACAATGAGAAGAACCATACACCGCATTGACATACAGTTATTGGGTATTTACAAAATAAGGTATGAATTGGGGTTTTAAAGTCATAATTTAATTACTGTGTATCCATCTAAATTGAGATTGGAATATATAAGGGCCTTCTTTTTTTGATGCCCAGGAAAAGTATAACAATTTGATTGTATTTCTTTGTTTTTTGGATTAAATGATATAAATGAATGCACGGATGATACACATTTGTGTGCAGAGAATTTGCATTTGAGAATCATAATAAAAGCAATTCAATTCTGTGAAAGTTTTTTAAGCTATTTAATGCAGTGTAATATTTTAATTGCATTGACAACTAAATGATGGCACAGACTAATATCTGGTGTCAAGTCTTATTTTCCCCATGAACACATGTTTTACTGAGCACTCTTCCAAATATGTTTTTTCACATTTATCTATGATCCTGGATTCCTAATTAGTGTAAGCACAGATTTCCAAATTAACATTTTTTGGTCTGTTTTGATACTAATATTTTTAAACAAACAAAGGTTCTACATGTTGATGATGTTCTTTTGATATCTTTTGGATCTTCGCAGGAAGAAAAAATGGTGACACTTCAAGAGGTCCTCTTGGGAACTCTAGAAGATTTGGGAGTTGATGACTTTGAAGAATTCAAGTTGCTCCTGCAGGAGCAAGGGGTCCTAGGAGACTTCCCAGCAATCCCAAAGAGTAAACTGGAGAATGTAAACAGGGTGAACATAGTGAATATGATGTTCCAGACCTACGGTATAAACACTATTAAAGTGACCAGAATAGTTTTAGTGAAGATCAATCAAAATGATCTAGTGGAGAATTTATCAAAGAGCATCTCAGAACTTGCAGGTAAGTAATAATCATTATTGATTTAAACAAAAGGGATGTAACAAAGATTAAACATATCACAATGACTCACACACATGACACAAGATCATGCACCTATGCATTACAGACTTTAAAAAACTTTAGCTCTGTAGCTAATGTCTCCCTCTTATCTACAAAGACATGTATTGTCTTGCATCTTTGCTTATAGAACAAGCCACCAAACAAACAAAACATTGTAAGTGTCTCTAAGAACAAAAAATTATAAAACACATGCAGACAATGCTGTTTTTGTTAGTTTTGCACAAAATTGGCACACATTGATGTCACTGTCAGATACTGCTTGGACAACATTAAATCAATCTGTAATTAAGTTCTACACCTTCTTGTTTCATGGATGCATGACTTGGACACCAAACATATCAGTTGTTGTAAAAGTTGTTCTACAATAGTTAACATATTCAGCACCTAGTTGTCAAATGAGCTGAATAGATGTCATGAATACAGAAATGTGCACACTCACATTCACTGGAACAAACACTTATTGATTTCATTGATTTATTTATTCAGAGATTGCTGCTGCGTGCCAGCGGAAAGTAAAATCTAATTCACAAAAAATGTTCCAGTGTGTGTTTGAGGGGATTGCTAAAGCAGGAAACCCAACCCTTCTGAATCAGATGTACACAGATATCTACGTCATAAAGGAAGAGACTATAGGGGTTAATGATGAACATGAGGTTAGACAGATTGAAACAGCGTCCTGGACACCTGACAGACCAGAAACAACAATCAGACAAGAAGACATCTTTATAACTCCACCTGGAAGAGATGAACCAATCAGAACAGTGTTGACAAAGGGAGTGGCTGGCATCGGGAAAACAGTCTTAACACAGAAGTTCACTCTGGACTGGGCTGAAGACAAAGCCAACCAGGACATCCAGTTCACATTTCCATTCACTTTCAGGGAGCTGAATGTGCTGAAAGAGGAAAAGTACAGCTTGGTGGAACTTGTTCATTACTTCTTTAGTGAAACAAAAGAAGCAGGAATCTGCAGGTTTGAAGAGTTCCAGGTTGTCTTTATCTTTGATGGTCTGGATCAGTGTCAACTTCCTCTGGACTTTCTCAACACTAAAATCCTGACTGATGTTACAGAGTCCACCTCAGTGGATGTGCTGCTGACAAACCTCATCAGGGGGAAACTGCTTCCCTCTGCTCGCCTCTGGATAACTACACGACCTGCAGCAGCCAATCAGATCCCTCCTGAGTGTGTTGACATGGTGACAGAGGTCAGAGGGTTCACTGACCTACAGAAGGAGGAGTACTTCAGGAAGAGATTCAGAGATGAGGAGCAGGCCAGCAGAATCATCTCCCACATCAAGACATCACGAAGCCTCCACATCATGTGCCACATCCCAGTCTTCTGCTGGATCACTGCTACAGTTCTGGAGGACGTGTTGAAGACCAGAGAGGGAGGAGAGCTGACCCTGACTGAGATGTACATCCACTTCCTGGTGGTTCAGACCAAATGGAAGAAAATCAATTATGATGGAGGAGCTGAGACAGATCCCCACTGGAGTCCAGAGAGCAGGAATATGATCAAGTCTCTGGGAAAACTGGCTTTTGAGCAGCTGCAGAAAGGCAACCTGATCTTTTATGAATCCGACCTGACAGTGTGGCATCGATATCACAGCAGCCTCAGACTACTCAGGAGTGTTCACACAGATGCCTAAAGAGGAGAGACGACTGTACCAGAACAAGGTATTCTTTTTTGTCCATCTGAGTGTTCAGGAGTTTCTGGCTGCTCTTCATGTCCATCTGACCTTCACCAACTCTGGAGTCAGCCTGCTGTCAGAAGCAAAATGGTGGTCCAAACCATTTAAAGACAGATCTACTATACATTATCTACACCGAAGTGCTGTGGACAAGGCCTTAAAAAGTCCAAATGGACATCTGGACTCCTTCCTTCGCTTCCTCCTGGGTCTTTCACTGCAGACCAATGAGACTGTCCTACAAGGCCTCCTGACAGAGACAGGAAGTAGTTCTAAGACCGATCAGAATACAGTAAAGTACATGAAAAAGAAAATCATTGAGAATCTGTCTTCAGAGAGAAGCATCAACCTGTTCCACTGTCTGAATGAACTGAATGATAATTTTCTAGTGGAGGAGATCCAACAGTACCTGCCGGCGTTAATTCAACATTTGTGTGTATTAGTGTGAAAGGAAGCAAGCACAACCACAAATTACAGCCGAGCAACCACATATGAAAAGAAAACAAAATATGCAGACATCTCTGACATATTTTGCTAAGGTGCTGCACCTGTGTCATAATGGGGAAACCCTGCATTAAAAACATGGTTGGCATATTTACAAGTCTAGTTATAAGACATAGTCACTTTGTTTCCAAAAATAGTTACAAAATGTGACTAAATGATCTACTGTCTGAATTAACTGAATGATAATTTTCTAGTGGAGGAGATCCAACAGTACCTGAAATCAGGAAGTCTCTCTGCAGATAAACTGTCTCCTGCTCAGTGGTCAACTCTGGTCTTCATCTTACTGTCATCAGAAGAAGATCTGCACGTGTTTGACCTGAAGAAATATGATGCTTCAGAGGAGGCTCTTCTGAGGCTGCTGCCAGTGGTCAAAGCCTCCAACAAAGCTCTGTAGGTGGCTATATGAACAATTTTAAATAAGCTTAATTGTATACAGTACGTAACAAATTTATTTTCATTGTTAATCATTCCCCAGGTTGAGTGGCTGTAACCTGTCACAGAGAAGCTGTGAAGCTCTGTCCTCTGTTCTCAGCTCCCAGTCCTCTAGTCTGAAAGAGCTGGACCTGAGTAACAACAACCTGGGGGATTCAGGAGTAAAGAAGCTTTCTGCTGGACTTCAGAGTCCACAATCTAAACTGGAGACTCTCGGGTCAGTGTTCTGCTCTTTCAAATCCTTCTCATCCAGCTTTAGGTTCATGTTAATTAAGATGAAGGGCGTTAATTCAACATTTGTGTGTATTAGTGTGAAAGGAAGCAAGCACAACCACAAATTACAGCCGAGCAACCACATATGAAAAGAAAACAAAATATGCAGACATCTCTGACATATTTTGCTAAGGTGCTGCACCTGTGTCATAATGGGGAAACCCTGCATTAAAAACATGGTTGGCATATTTACAAGTCTAGTTATAAGACATAGTCACTTTGTTTCCAAAAATAGTTACAAAATGTGACTAAATGATCTACTGTCTGAATTAACTGAATGATAATTTTCTAGTGGAGGAGATCCAACAGTACCTGAAATCAGGAAGTCTCTCTGCAGATAAACAGTCTCCTGCTCAGTGGTCAGCTCTGGTCTTCATCTTACTGTCATCAGAAGAAGATCTGGACGTGTTTGACCTGAAGAAATATGATGCTTCAGAGGAGGCTCTTCTGAGGCTGCTGCCAGTGGTCAAAGACTCCAAAAAAGCTCTGTAGGTGGCTATATGAACAATTTTAAATAAGCTTAATTGTATACAGTACGTAACAAATTTCTTTTCATTGTTAATCATTCCCCAGGTTGAGTGGCTGTAACCTGTCACAGAGAAGCTGTGAAGCTCTGTCCTCAGTTCTCAGCTCCCAGTCCTCTAGTCTGAGAGAGCTGGACCTGAGTAACACCTGAGTAACAACAACCTGGGGGATTCAGGAGTGAAGAAGCTTTCTGCTGGACTTCAGAGTCCACAATGTAAACTGGAGACTCTCGGGTCAGTGTTCTGCTCTTTCAAATCCTTCTCATCTAGCTTTAGGTTCATGTTAATTAAGATGAAAGGCATTAATTCAACATTTGTGTGTATTAGTGTGAAAGGAAGCAAGCACAACCACAAATTACAGCCGAGCAACCACATATGAAAAGAAAACAAAATATGCAGACATCTCTGACATATTTTGCTAAGGTGCTGCACCTGTGTCATAATGGGGAAACCCTGCATTAAAAACATGGTTGGCATATTTACAAGTCTAGTTATAAGACACAGTCACTTTGTTTCCAAAAATAGTCACAAAATGTGACTAAATGATATAGAGCCCTGAGATGGTCAACATCTGTGGGATTTTTCTTCTGAAAATTAACCATTTTCTAAAACACTGTTATGATATTTTTCTAATTCCAGTCTATCAGGCTGTCTGATCTCAGAGAAAGGCTGTGCTTCTCTGGCCTCAGCTCTGAGCTCCAACTCATCCCATCTGAGAGAACTGGACCTGAGCTACAATCATCCCGGAGAGTCAGCAGTGAAGCTGCGGTCAGCTGGACTTGAGGATCCAAACTGGAGACTGGACACTCTCAGGTATGGCGAAAAGAGCTCACATACTGCAGATGCTTCTAATTTCTCTAATTTCATGTCTCACTCTGGTCCATCATGATGCAAATGTTTTTCTTAATGAGATTGGTCACACTTTTGCTTGGATTCATCAAAGGTGTTTGCAATACTATGATATTATGGATTCCGACCAGAGGACGCCCCACCCGCAGTTGCAAGTCCAGTCGGCTTTCGAAATCCACTGAAGCACCTTTACCTGTGTTTAAGTAATGTAGCAGTTAGTCCGTCTGTGGTGTTTAATCTATGGTGCTTTGTTTAATTAGTGACGTTACCGTAAATGACGACGCTGTAGCGGAAATGGCCGTCATTCATTAACATTATGCTATTCTGTCACAGTAATTGGATAAACCAGTTTTGACAAAACTGATCTGTTGACTATGGGTTTCCAAGGTGGATTGTATTGCACACAGGGTTACTCACAGGTGTGAGAGCTGAGTCAAGCAGAAAGGTGACCACTGCCTTTATATCGGTGAATAGAGCAGAGCAGAGATTCTCCAAGTTACTGGGCTCCTCCGTGCTGCAAATGTTAGCTGTAGATCCCATCAAACAATTAGCAGCAGCAGGTGCAATAGCTGGGAGGCTAGCTGAAGATTTACTTCATGTTTTATCGTTTTTGTTTGCTTTTACTGCGATAATGCAAAGCGTAACTTGCGTAACGGTCATCACTGAATCTAGAAGATCCAGTGCAAGGTTGCCGGTTACTCATCAAATAATTGAAATAATTGGCAGATGTGCAGGAGATACTTTCTGCTAGACTACATTGTCTCCATGCTTATGTATCATTTTTGGCCGTTTTATTGTCACTCTGACCAACTGAGGAATACAGCTTCATGTTGAACAGCAGTTAGGACTCATGTTGGATAGAAAATCATTCTGAATTTGTTTCTTCCTCTAGGGTGGACCACGATGGAGTGAAGAGGTTAAAACCTGGTGTGAGGAGGTGTAAGTGTGGATTCAGTTTGACTAATGAAGACAAAACAACCCATAGTCAGATTCTCTTTAAATTAAAAGCTTATGAAGTTTTAATTCATTAAAAAAATACTAACGTGTCATTAAACTTTCTAGAAATTAAACATCAGCACACAAACAAAGGATGAAGCCTTCAGGTGTGTCTGATGATAAACTGCTGCTCTGTTGTGTCTTTTTCTCTCCATCAGATTCCTGTGAACTCACAGTGGACATAAACACAATGAACAGACACCTCAAACTGTCTGACAACAACAGGATGGTGACACGTGTGAGAGAGGAGCAGCCATATCCTCATCATCCAGAGAGGTTTCACTGGTGGGAACAGCTGCTGTGTAGAAATGGTCTGACTGGTTGCTCTTACTGGGAGGTCAAGATTAAAGGAGATGTTCGTGTAGCAGTGAGTTACAGAGGAATCAGAAGAAGAGGATGCAGTGCTGACTGTGTTTTTGGAATGAATGATCAGTCCTGGAGTCTGGAATGCTCAGATAGTGGTTACTCTGTCTGGCACAATAAAAGAAAAACTGTCAAAAAACTTCCATACTCCTTCAGCTTCCTCTCTGGTCAAGTAGCAGTGTATGTGGACTGTCCTGCTGGCTCTCTGTCCTTCTACAGAGTCTCCTCTGACTCACTGATCCACCTCCACACCTTCAACACCACATTCACTGAGCCTCTTTATCCTGGGTTTGGATTTGGATGTGGTTTTGGGGTGGAGTCTTTGATGCTTCCACTGGACTCCTCAGTGTCTCTGTGTTCATTGTAGGAAGGACAGAAGAGAAACACTAACATTGCTGACTTCTGCCACATTAGTCTTCTTCCTCAGTATCTCTGTGTTCTCTGAAGGAGACGACTTGTCAACAATGTTGGTGGTGGACGAGTCTTCACTGTGGTTTACTGATTGTGTCTTTAATGACAGAAATGTTCTTTTTCTTTTTAGAAATGGTTAAATGATCTTCTCAGGGCAGAACGTTTTGTGTTCAAACTGTGGTGACTTTGATATCAGCTGCCAATGTCTGTAGCGATTTATTTCAATAAAGGTTTAAAGACAAATGTTCACATGAGTTTAATAGTTTAAATGGGTTTTAACAAATGTAAATCTATTTCAGTTTTTAAAGGTGCTCTAAGCGATGTCACGCGTTTTTTAGGCTACAACATTTTTTGTCACATACAGCAAACATCTCATTATCTGCTAGCTGCCTGTCCCCTGAACACACTGTAAAAAAAAACATCTCCTCACTATCTGCTAGCTGCCTGTCCCCTGAACACACTGTAAAAAACATCTCCTCACTATCTGCTAGCTGCCTGTCCCCTGAACACACTGTAAAAAAACACCTCCTCACTATCCACTAGCTTCCTGTCCCCTGAACACACTAAAAAAAACGTGGTCTATGTAGACAGCCCAGGCTCCACAAACGGCAACAAAAACAAACTGTGCCAACCTGCACTACCAAACATAACAAACAGTATTCCAGCGTTCCAGCCAATAACTGACAAGAAGGATTTGGGGGTGGGGGTTGGGAGGTTAGTGCGCAGAAGCACAGAAGGGAGGGGGAGGGGATGGGATGAGGAGGAGGGAGGGGCGAGCTAGCCTCAGTTTTGTTTAAAAATACTTCGAACATCAACAAGAAGTGACGTCACCCAACATCGCTTAGAGCACCTTTAAATTACCACGTGTTGAAATTGTGTGTATGACAATTCTAACTCTAGTAGACCTCTTGTAAACAAAGTGTTACCACTTACAAACAATTCCGGATGTCCATAGTATACAACAGGAGGGTATACAATCAAAAGATAATTAAGATCAGCTTTAACACTGATTAACATTTTCAGTATTTACAAATGAAGCAAATTACTGAAAACCTGTCAAAATAGTTGTCTCTTATATTCCATTCTGTAAAACCTCTTAAAGGTGCTCTAAGCGATGTTGGGTGATGTTACTTCTTGTTGACGTTCAAAGTATTTTCAAACAAAACAAAGACTAGCTCGCTCCTCCCTCCTCCTCATCCCGTTCCCTCCCTTCTGTGCTTCAGCGCACTAACCCCCCCCCCTCCCCAAATCCTTCTTGTCCATTAATGGCTGAACACTGGAACACGGTTTTTGTATGTTTGCATGGTCCAGGTTGGACCACTTTGTTTTTGTTGGCGTGTGCGGCGTTTTTTTACAGTGTGTTTAGGGGACCGGCAGCTTGCGGATAGTGAGGAGATGTTTGCTGTATGTGACAAAACATATTGTATTCTAAAAAACACGTGACATCACTTAGAGTACCTTTAACAAAGCTTCTCTCATTTGTTTTAATGGTATCATAAATTGGTGTAATAAATTGTAACACTGTTTTCGTTTCTGAAGATTTAGGGGCCATCCACATGAAAATGCTTTTTGGTGTAAACGCACATATTTTGCATTGTTTTGGCCGATCGTCCAAACGAATCCTGTAAACGCACTGCCTGACGATGCAGTTTTTTTCAACAATTCACTATCGGTCTCCCCTACAATTCTGGTTTTCTGGCACTAGCCATTTTCGTCGTCGTCTTCTTGTGTTTGGTTTCTTCTTCTACTGTCTGTTTGTATACAACGTGCAAGCTTTATGCGCATGCTTCTCCTCTTCTTTTCTATTTTTGGTGAATTTCTGTAGCAGAAACAGTGGCACTTATAGGCCTGGAATATAAAATAGCGTGTTGAGTCATTTACAAATGGATCCGTTTGGACGCAAACATTCTTGAAACGATGCCAGGGAAGACGGGGGGAGGGGGAGAGATTGTTTTGGTACGTGTGGATGTGGCCTGAGTCTCTATCTAATCTGTCAGAGGGAGAGCAGTGTGGACGTGGTCTTATCTGCCTTGAACCAATCCTCCTTTCCTATGGAGCCTCTTTCTAATCTTTCTACTCTCACATGTAAGTGATTGGAGGGATTGTTATAAAACGTCTATATATCCTTGTGTGTCTCATTAAACGTTTAAAATATAGATAGATAGATAGACATGTATTGATCCTTTCGGTAACCCATCTTGCACCATACAGCTCATCAGACAACAAAAGGACCACTAAACCCTCCCTCCCCCCCTTTGCACAACAACAATACACAAACATTGTCAACTGAACCCTACATTGTGTCGTTTTGTTCTCAGAGATCTTGTAAATGCTTTTAGAATCAACTCAAAGATGTCAAGCCAGTTGATAATACAACACAAACCTCAAAACTAATTTAAATTGTTTCATAACAATAATGATTAAAGGTAAATTAGTTCTAATCCTTGTCCTTGTATTTTTAAAACTAACATTCTGCAATGAGTCCCATAGTGAAACCCATAACATATCAAACTGATCTGATCACAGAGTCTGACAAACTATGTATTAAACAGGAGGGGTTTGTGTATCAGTGAGTTACAGAGGAATCACCAGGAGAGGACGCAGTGCTGACTGTATGTTTGGAGTGAATGATCAGTCCTGGAGTCTGGACTGCTCTGATAATGGTTACTCTGTCTGGCACAGTAGCAGAACAAACGGTCCTCCCTATCTCCTCCTCCTCTGTCTCTAACAGAGTAGCAGTGTATGTGGACTGTCCTGCTGGCTCTCTGTCCTTCTACAGAGTCTCATCTGACTCACTGATCCACCTCCACACCTTCAACACCACATTCACTGAACCTCTTTATCCCTGTTTTGGGTATGGGTTCCAGTCATATGGTTCCTCAGTGTCTCTGTGTTCTCTGTAGGAGGGCGACTACTTCCAGTCCTGTGGTTTAAATGTTGATGGTGGACAAGGCTTCAGTTTGGTTCCTATTTGGCTCATTGATTTTGATTATTTCTTTTTTTTCCTCAGAAATGATGACATAATCTCCTCATATTGATCTCTCCAGTCATTTAGTTAGTTTTCTATCCTCTTTGTGTGTGGGCATCTCACTAATGACACATCAAACATCTTAAGGAAAAGTTTTTAAAGAGAGTTCAAATAAAAGAGAACTGTGGATGTCACAATGCATTTTAATTGTAGGAGACATTCAGCATGAGTACTATAATTCTTGTAATGTGTGTAAATAGATGAGTAATGTAATGTAAGGGCTACAACATTTTGACCACTAGATGGTAGTATATGTACAGAGGAGACACTGGTCACAGGTGATATTAATCAGGGGAATGGAAAGTCATTTTGAGCAAATATGCATATGCTTACTTTAAGCTTAAACTTAAACTGTCTGCTCTGTTCATTTACAATAAATGGGAACATCACCCAAAGATAATTCACTATTTTGGACATTGTGTCATTCACTCACCACCACCAGTTATATGCATGACTTACCAGAGAATTAAGGCTATGTTTAGACGGAAACGATCTGAAGAGAAAAAGCAAAAGTGGCATTACGTTCTCACTTTTTATCCCCCATTTAGACGAGCATTTTGGGGGGGAAATCTGCGTGCATATGGTGACGCAAAAGTGTGAAATTTTAGTTTGCACACCAGGCGGCTAGGTGCGTGAAGCAAACAACAAAGGCAGACAATTTTGTCTGGACAGACAAGGAGGCGGTGTTATTGCTCCAAACAATGCACACACACGGCACACACACAGACACGCGGCACACACACACAGCACACGGCACACACAAATACACAAACACACACACACACACAAAAACACACATACACATAGACACACACACAAACACACACATTCACATGCATGCGTGCATTTTCCCCCTGTAGACAGGACGTTGAATATGGAGCGTTTTTAAGATTTCCACTCTGGAGGGTGGTTTCACTTTTTTGCGTTTTTAAGCCCCAAAAACGCCGTCGCCGTCTAAACGAAAGGCACATCTGATAAAATATTTTGATGTTTTCACCCGCGAGCGTATTCGTGTTTAACATTCGTGTTGTCCTCGGCTCAAATTTGACCCGTTTTCAACGTTTTTATTTTAGACATTTGTTGTTTCCCAAAGTAACATGAATACCTGGATGTATGGCTTCCATTGAATATTCTTTCGGAGGTAAAATGAATGATTACTTTCATTGAATTTTGGGTATTTTGTTCAATTTTATAGCATTTTTTTTTTTTTTTAAATGCTTTCAAAACAGTATCCGGACTAAACTTTGACATAAACTAGTCTGTGATTCATTCAACATGCTCTGATCCTAACTATTAGTCAAAATAATTAATTAGGTATAATGTCATATACATTTAGTTTATTGACCATGAATTAAAAAAGCATTGAAAAAGCGCAACATAATCGTTGAGAAAAGCACCTTGTCTATTTTGACCCGGAAGGATAACAAGTTCGTGGTCAACAGGAAGACGACCCAAGGCTTTTCGGATATTTGATTTTCAGGGACAGTGTAGATAGAGGGTGAAGGTAGGAGGAGGTGTAGGCAGAGGAAGTCCAACTCCCCAGTTGTTGCAGGGAGGTAGATAAAATGCCTTGGTTGGCAGTTTTCTAGTTTTATTTTTAATACATACTGTGTACATACATTTATACTTATATTGTTTATGTTCTAATACTTGATTTTTTTTATTGTGTGACATGCATCTACAACACCAAAACAAATTCCTTGTATGTGTAAAAAACGTACTTGGCAATAAAGCTATTTCTGATTCTGATTCTTCTAAAGTATATCCATATCCTAAAAGAATTCCCTGAATAATGCTGATGAATGTGACACCACTTACCAGAATATATGTATGGAGTCACATTAGACCATACTATGGATCAACGGAAGTACATTTCCAGGATAAAGCCTGACATCTGGTGCCGGATGTCTGCTGTATGTGTGCTGATTGTAAAGATTTGCAAAGAATATGTTTAGGACATTGCCTCTCTAACTGGGAGGTTTTGGGACTGATTGTTGGGATTGCTGTGGGCGAAGTACACACGGATATACACTGATAAGAGCCAATGAGGTTTAACCCTGTATCCATGCATGCTGCGTTATTGACTTTAGACCAGGTTTTTGTTGGTCAATGGCGCGATCACTTGCCGCTGCCTCAAGATAGCAATACGACTAGCACGCCCATGGGCGCACAGATGGGCGCAGGTGCATTTGCTATTTAAACGACGTGGGCAATGGACTGGAAATTAACAACGGTCTTAAACTAGCAAAGACACTTGCTTCGGGCTTTGCGCTGTGCCGGGTGCAAGATAGGACCCTAGGCGTATTTTTAGATATATTCATGACATTGTATCATAAAAACTGTTCAATGAACCAATACAGTAAGAAATCAAATTCTTTAGATAGGCACTGGATCACAAAGGGATTGCTAAATGCCTGCAGGTAAAAAGAATATCCTAGAGAATTTATAAAATATAGAAATAAAGATACAGAAAGTAAATATAAAAAATATAAAATAAATTAACTGATAATATTAGTAAATGTAAACAACTAACACTAGCTACACTGATCATTTCACTGACAAAGGTATGACAATCACTTATGTGAATGAGGTGGTTGAGGTGTTTAATAATTTGTGTTAACAAATTAAGTTATCCAAGTTATCCATAAAGTTATCCAAGTACAATTTTTTGAGAGATGTTGACAGATATGAAATCATTGATATTGTTAAGTTAAAGAGTAAATACATCTATGGATTGGAATGGTATAGACATGACTCGTATTAAGAAAATAATGTCTGGTATTGTAGTCCCTCTAATCTACATTTGCAACTGATCAATCAAAATCATCTCTTTTTCAAGTAAAAGGAAAAATGAAAACATAGTTTTACTATAGGCCACTGTCCTTACTTTCCCAGTTTTCAAAAATACTTGAAAAACATTTTGTTGTACTGTTGCACAGTTTCATCAGCATCAGCTGTTGATGGACAGTCAGTATGGGTTCAGAACAAATCAATCAACTTCTATGGTCTTAATGGAATGAATTGGAGACTTGACAACCACAAGTATGCAATGGTGTTTTTTTATAGATTTGAAGAAAGCATTTAACCGCTGTTAATCGCTGTTTATTGAAAAACAATAGATAAAAAACGCTTTCATAAGGGTATGGACATTTCAAAAAGGGTAGGACCCAAAAAGCATTTTGCTTGTTCATACTCCTTTTTGGACAAAAGTATTTATTTAAAGGGGTGATTAAGTGATTGTATAGGTTATTTTACACTGTTCTTTAAGGTCTCCTAATAGAGTATGTAACATTGGTTGGGCTGAAAATTGCCCGAATGCTATTTTATTAGGTCCTTAACTACCCTGTGAATATGGCTCTATTTGGAACAAGAGCTTTTCTTCCAAATATGGTCTGCTCATGAATATTTAGATGAGCTGCGCGCTGATTGGTTTGAGCAAACCCCATAGAAACACATTGGAGACGAGACAGCAGATCTCATATTTCAGACACTGCAAAGTTACACATTGTTTGTCGGGCTATTTCGTTATTAAATTCACTTCTGAGACTTTTTTAAGCGAGAAATCAACTATATAAAGCTCAAATATGGGCCGTTTTACGAAAATTGATGGCTAATTGCAAATTTGGTAAGACGTGTCGGACTTTAGCTAGGAGCTCCACACAGTCTGACGCGGCAACCTCCATACCCAGTGAAAGTCACCATTTCCCTGGGTACTGGACTACTGGAATACTCTGGGCTCGGACGCTGGCTGGCCGCCAGCTGCCGGCATAACTAGAGTAGCTATATTTACAGTTTGAATTTCGTCACGCCACTTATATAACATCTACCCCAAGGTCTTATAAAGCTAACACTGGTGTCCGATTTCAATTTAATGCATTTTTGTGAACTTTAGGGGTTTCGTTAGGTGCTGATGAGCGATGTGGCAGTTACCGAGGCTTCATATCACTTTGCATTTTAAAAGCCAACTCCTTTTATACCTTCCCCTTGTTAACCCTCGCGTCTACTATGCCCTCTTCTGCCATACATTAACACTAGTTATTGTCAGCAGAGCGGATGTTTTGGCCTATATTAAAAGGAGTTATTTCACACCCTAGATGTCCCCTAATCACGGGCGTTTTAACCTCCTATACAGAAAAAGTACTGCCCGAGGGGAGCTGTTACAGAGGAGTCTGAACCGGCCCCCGTAAGGGTGGCCCCCGGCTGTACAGCAGGGGTGGAGGAAAAAGAGAAAAAGTCTTCCAAAAAAGCACAAAAATCTTTACGAGAGTTTTTGGTTCCCTAACTCAATCTTGAGTTCAGGTATTTTTATTTTATTTGAAGCAAAAAGTCTAAAAAGCAAACAAGCTAAATTGAAATGAAAAAATGAAAAGAAAATGTCCCTAAGTCCCTAACAGAGTAAATTCAATGAATGCTGAGTATGGAAGTCCTTCAGGTACAAAATGCCCCAAGAAAAGAACAACCAACGCGTGCCTGTCGGCGAGTTACCTCTATTTACACATACATTGACCAGTTCACTCCCCTCGTCTCAGCATGGGTTGTCTCACCACTTCATGTGGCCTTATATGGTAATATCTTTTAATGCATATACAGGTTATAACACGTGCAGAAAGGCTTTACATGTGCCATGGTAGATATCCTATACATTACAGCCGTTCACGGTTACACAAGAACAGAACAGGAACTCAGCGCTCCACCCATCACCTCTACACTAACCTTTCCCCTGCTGCCTCACACTCCGTCAGGCAGTCACAAAGTAATCCACACATTTATCAATTTCAATTTGGCAATTTGGCAAATTTGCAAATATAATAACATTAGCAGCATAGTTATCAGCATGATTACATTTCTAAAGCAGCAATGCAGATTTAAACATTTGGCTTTTTTATACGCAGTCCATCTCCCTTCCCTCATACAGAATATGCAGCTGGGAGTCAACAGTTTTGTGGTCGGCCAACTTCCTCTACCCAAACTGTCCCCATCATAAATGCAATACAAATCAATATGTTTTCAAGCACTCACACAAATTAATATATTTTTTAGCTGTTTTTGGGTTAATACATTCTATGCAATAATATAGCTGTTAGACTGAAGATTAATTGGAACCTGCGGTAAGAGATTGCTGGTGTAACAAGCTCGCTGACCGCGCTCTCACTCACACACACCGGCCATTTGGCAGGAAGAGGGAAGCTGCAGGCCCTGGAGCTCTGTCAGGGCAGCGGCGTTTGGTAGTCCATTAACCCAAAAAACGGTGACTTTGCACGGGTATGGAGTGCCGTGGGCTGCCAGCCGTGACAGAGCTCCATCTACCTCACAGCAGGCCGGGGTCTGTGAAGGAAGGCAGGCCGGGCGGCGAGGCAGCACCGGCCGCTGAACTCTGACAAAATTTGCAATTAGACATCAATTTTCATAAAACGGCCCATATTTGACCTCTACATATTTGATTTCTCGCATAAAAAAGTCCCCGAAGTGAATTTAGTGGTAAAATAGCAGATGAGCAATGTATACAATTTCTGAGATCTGCGCGACCTATTCAGAAAACTAAGCTGACCTCAGATCAGTGGTGTAGCCTATGTAAATGTTTGGACGTGACAAAGATAGAGACTAGAGCCAAATGAGCCGTTTTCAGAGGCAGTTTTAAATTGTGAGATTTGCAGAGGAAAGAGGTGTCAATGGGATTTTGAGGTTCTATGTATGTCCTAGTTACCCACTAAACATTCATTATTCAACTATGACAAGGTAACATCGGTTTTGCATTCAATCACCCCTTTAATAGTATTTATTTATTTAGCTCATTCTTGCTTTTTATTAAAGTGAAATATTTTGTGTATGTACTTTAAGTTTTTTGTTTATTTGTTGTTGGTCGAAATAAAACTTCATTCATTCATGGTCTCTGATAACTTCTGCGCTAGTTCGTTCTGATACATATTCTCTAAAACTATTTTGGTGACTTTAGTTGTGTCTTTGCCGTAGGTCTGGAACATTGTATTCACTGTTTTCACCCTGTTTTCATTCTCCAGTTTACTCTTTGGGATTGCAGGGAAGTCATTTAGGACTCCCTGCAGGTGCCACTTGAATTCTTCAAAGTCGTCGGCTCCCAAATCATCTAAAATTCCCAAGACAACTTTTCGAGGGATCTCCATCTTTCGTCCCTGCAAAGATCCAAAAGATACCAAAAAACATCATCACCCTATGGAACTTTTTGTTTGTTTAAAAAAATTGGTATCAAAACATTGATTTTGATTGTTATGATAAAATTGTTTCAAGTAGAAACTGAAAAATGTTGATTTGGAAATCTGTGTTTACACAAATTACAAATTCTGGAGCAGTTTGTGAAGTGCTCAGTAAAAATGTGTTCATGGGGACAATAACATTTCTGGAATAGAACTCTGACCTTAAAGTGACTATATGTAACTTTTTAATGTTTAATGTTTCTGTCATTTTTCATGCAATGGTCTCAAATAACCTGTAACAGCAAACAAGACTAACAGTGAAAAGAACACTATTTTTATACAGTTTTTAGTAATGCCTCTGCCCGGTTCAGATTTTTCCCATGAAGTCACAGAATGATTCGCGGCAGGTAGACGGTGCTACAGTCACACATTCTGTAAATTATTCAAAACCGACCCCGAATTGGCCCTACAATTCGGGGTCTTACCATTACAATTGGCCCTACAAAGCTCACTTAACATGTTGTGTTTTGTGAGGCATTCTTCTGGGTTAAGAGGAACTAAGACTTTCTGTGAAGCTAAATGAAAAATCATTCCTGAGTGTTGAAGACCAGTGAATGTCTCTTTATAAGAGTCTCAGCAGGCTGCAGCGATTGTTTGAAACTCACCTGAATTGGTGGGGGGTCTTTCCGAATGTTATCAACAACGTCCACTTCTTTAAAATGGGCACTCTCTGAAACAAAGACCAAATAAAATGATGTAAGATGTGAAAACTAATGCTGTAAATGTTTTCTTTAAAACAATTTCTAAACATGGCTCAATCAAACTCAGTGAAACTACTTCTTGATCATGGAAGTAAAATAATTTAACTTTAAGTTCCTATTGCCATCGAGATATAATGTGTCATCTAGCCTTGCTCTTGTACAGATTCAACAAGATATAACTTGTTTATTAGTGAGATTTAGAGTTGATCGCAGATTTTGTTGCCTTTTGGACGGAGCCAGGCTAGTTGTTTTGCTAAGCTAAGCTATAAAGCAAATAAAGGTTTATATCAGACAGAATTGTCAACTCGTTACACTCTGTTTCCATCTTCTGTCAGAAATTTCCTTCACTGACCGATTTCTGTGAGGGAGGGGAAGTTGATTTCCCTAACTCATTTCTGGTCTGAGCTAGCTAACTTCCGGTTTAGCACTATGATTTTTAGTGAATACTATATTGCCATAGTCTTGAGCCATACAATGCTTTGATATGATTTAATTCATTGAAACATTGTCTTGTGATGTGAGAGTCAGATGGCAGGACTTGGTTTATTGAACTGGAAAGGCATACTTGATGCCTGCTCAGCTGGACTAGTCATTCATCTTTTGACCAACAGTGATTTGGCATGTCAAATCACACACCTGGTGGGCCTTAGTATCATGTGTGTGTGTGTGTGTGTGTGTGTGTGTGTGTGTGTGTGTGTGTGTGTGTGTGTGTGTGTGTGTGTGTGTGTGTGTGTGTGTGTGTGTGTGGAGTCTGTCTGGTGGGGCGAAGGTTCTATCAGCTGCCTGCAGTTTGCTGGTTGTCAATAGATTTTTTATCGCCTCCTTTGGAGGGCGTGGATGTTATGAGGTGGAGGGGGGCCCATGAGCTTCAGTGCCCAGAGGCCCCTGGGGATACTAATCCGGCCTTGCCTATGACGTTAGCACAAGTTAAACTAACTTGGCTGTGATTGCCAGAGAGCCCAGTGCCAAGAGTATGTACGCAAAGTAAACGCTAAAGAGACAGGTAAAGAGATGTGGCTACTCACGGTATGCCAGATGGCCAGTACACCACTGGAGCCAATTAAAAACAAAGTGCCAGCAACTGCTTTACAACAGCATTAGTCACACCCATGGCTTTGATTGGCTGATTGGCTCGATTCTTTTTTATTTATTTTGAAAAAGCTGTTTCATGTCACAATGCTGGCTGAATCAGTTAAATTAGTGGGGTGGACGAATTAAAAGGTCTGAACCCAGACAATAGTAATATGTAAGTACAGACCTGAAGCCGGAGCAGTTTGAATTCTTTGAAACTGCTCTTTCATTCCCTTGTCTTCCTTTTCCTTTTGGTCCTAGAAAGTCAAAGAGAAAGAGCCTGTTCTTTAGATAGCTTAAAAAACTTTCACAGAATTGAATTGCTTTTGTTATGATTCTCAAATGCAAATTCTCTGCACACAAATGTGTATCATCCGTTCATTCATTTATTTCATTTAATTCAAAAAACAAAGAAATACAATCAAATTGTTATACTTTAACTGGGCATCAAAAAAGGAAGGCCCTAATATATTTCAATCTCAATTTAGATGGATACACAGTAATTAAATTATGACTTTTAAACCCCAATTCATACCTTATTTTTGTGAATACCCAATAACTGTATGTCAGTGCCGTGTATGGTCCTTCTCATTGTGGAGCATATCTTAAATGCAGTGATGCACAGTAAAAAAAAACACAGGACTATGAAGATGCCTGCTGGGAACATTTCTCTGTTGTGCCTTGATTGATACCAATCACGTATGTATGTCTGTAAGTATGAAGCAGCTGCAAGCAGCTCGTTAGGTTAGCTTAGCATAACGACTGGAAACAAATGGAAACAGCTAAACTGACTCTGTCCAAAGGTAACCAGCCCCTACAAAGCTCACTTAACATGTTGTGTTTTGTGAGGCATTCTTCTGGGTTAAGAGGAACTAAGCCTTTCTGTGAAGCTAATTGAAAAATCATTCCTGAGTGTTGAAGACCAGTGAATGTCTCTGTATAAGAGTCTCAGCAGGCTGCAGCGATTGTTGGAAACTCACCTGAATTGGTGGGGGGTCTTTCCGAATGTTATCAACAACGTCCTCTTCTTCAAAATGGGCACTCTCTGAAACAAAGACCAAATAAAATGATGTAAGGTGTGAAAACTAATGCTGTAAATGTTTTCTTTAAAACAATTTCTAAACATGGCTCAATCAAACTCAGTGAAACTACTTCTTGATCATGGAAGTAAAATAATTTAACTTTAAGTTCCTATTGCCATCGAGATATAATGTGTCATCTAGCCTTGCTCTTGTACAGAATAAACAAGATATAACTTGTTTATTAGTGAGATTTAGAGGTGATCACAGATTTTGTTGCCTTTTGGACAGAGCCAGGCTAGTTGTTTTGCTAAGCTAAGCTATAAAGCAAATAAAGGTTTATATCAGACATAATTGTCAACTCGTTACACTCTGTTTCCATCTTCTGTCAGAAATTTCCTTCACTGACCGATGTCTGTGTGGGAGGGGAAGTTGATTTCCCTAACTCATTTCTGGTCTGAGCTAGCTAACTTCCGGTTTAGCACTATGATTTTTAGTGAATACTATATTGCCATAGTCTTGAGCCATACAACGCTTTGATATGATTTAATTCATTGAAACATTGTCTTGTAATGTGTGAGTCAGATGGCAGGACTTGGTTTATTGAACTGGAAAGGCATACTTGATGCCTGCTCAGCTGGACTAGTCATTCATCTTTTGACCAATAGTGATTTGGCATCACAAATTACACAAATCAAATCACACACCTGGTGGGCCTTAGTATAGTGTGTGTGTGTGTGTGTGTGTGTGTGTGTGTGTGTGTGTGTGTGTGTGTGTGTGTGTGTGTGTGTGTGTGTGTGTGTGTGTGGAGTCTGTCTGGTGGGGCGAAGGTTCTATCAGCTGCCTGCAGTTTGCTGGTTGTCAATGGATTTTTTATCGCCTCCTTTGGAGGGCGTGGGTGCAGGGCCGGCGATTGCTATAGGCGAACTAGGCGATTGCCTAGGGCGTCAAATGTGTTGGGGGCGTCTCATTAATAATAGAATTAGACTGACAAGCGAAACAAAACATGTTTATTAAACATGGTCATCCTAGGGCGCCCCCTCAGCCACACGGAGCCCTGAAGCAGATCTGTGCGTCACTTAGTGTCCACTCTCGCTGTAAAAAGAGAGACGAGCAGCGGCACAGACCATGGAGCTGCTGCAGCACGCCTTCCGTAGTCTGTGCAGCTTCAGGTTATAAAGGACGCGCTCTGCTGTCGACATGCTGCGGTAGATGTGTCCCGTTTGTGCTCTGTGTATCTCTGCAGTAGGTCTAGTTTCGGTTTTCCACCTCCGATGTAGAGCAGCGTACAGCCACTTCCCTAAACTTTGTCTCATTCAGAGAGCAGACACTCAAACGTGGCTCTGTGTCTGTCAGACGGTCTGAAATCTACTGTATCAGCAATCATGTAATGCACAGCGGACTATGGTGCAGGTGGATTATTTTCTGAAATATTGTGATTTCATTCTTGTAATAGCCTATTATCACTTTATTTTTCTCAAAATATCACGACTCCTCCAAATCTCAGAGATATATTTTGAATGTGCACAAAGTTTTGAACATGAGCATAAATCTTGCTCAAACACATCTGAAATATTACAGTCCAGGGGTTTATTAATTCTTTAAAATTAATTCATGTATCACTGAGGTGAATAATTGTCATATGCACATTAAAGGAGGTTAATTCCCCAACAAAAGAGGAGGGAAGAGTAAATGATGCTAGGCTACATGTGTGCTGACTCAGATATAATTAGAAAAGTCAATCTACAGGAGAATAAATAGATGAAAGAAATACAGAATGCCTGAGAGCCTTACTGCATTATATTCCATTATGTTTTTATATTTGGATTGTAATCTATGTTTCCCTTTACATAAAGATATTTCCAGCATGAATTGATTGTGATTAAAAGTGTTTAATGTTCAAAATTTTCAGGGGGAGGACCCCCAGACCCCCAGACCCCCACATTATAAGTCATCATGCACACAAACCTGGAAACAAAACACTGGCCTTTGGGTTGCCAGACCAGTTATGATTAGACCAAATGTTGGTGCCATCTAACTTGCAAGATAAAATGTAAAATGTACATACATTGGTACTCTATCGCTGACACAGCACTGTGGAGATCTGGCACTGCGAGTCTGGGGGGCGCAAAACTCAATCTCACCTAGGGCAACCAAAGGGCTAGAGCCGGCCCTGCGTGGGTGTTATGAGGTGGAGGGGGGCCCATGAGCTTCAGTGCCCAGGGGCCCCTGGGGATACTAATCCAGCCTTGTCTATGACGTCAGCACAAGTTAAACTAACTTGGCTGTGATTTGCCAGAGAGCCCAGTGCCAAGAGTATGTACGCAAAGTAAACGCTAAAGAGACAGGTAAAGAGATGTGGCTACTCACGGTATGCCAGATGGCCAGTACACCACTGGAGCCAATTAAAAACAAAGTGCCAACAACTGCTTTACAACAGCATTAGTCACACCCATGGCTTTGATTGGCTGATTGGCTCGATTCTTTTTTATTTATTTTGAAAAAGCTGTTTCATGTAACAATGCTGGCTGAATCACTTAAATTAGTGGGGTGGACGAATTAAAAGGTCTGAAACCAGGCAATAGTAATATGTACAGTACAGACCTGAAGCCTGAGCAGTTAGAATTCCCTTGTCTTTGTTTTCCTTTTGGTCCTAGAAAGACAAAGAGTAAGAGCCTGCTACACAAAATGATAAAAACAGTAATTTGCTGTATTGTGTCTAAATGTTTGCCCCTCAGCAGGACTTGAGTTTTCATGAAGAGATTTGTTTCTCACCAGTTTCTTCAGCACTTCATGGACAGCGTCAAAAATTGCATGTTTGTGCTTCTGATACAGTTCTTCTGTCTTGGTTGTACACTCTGTTGAACACAACATAGAGTACAGCTGCGACGTTAGAGCATCACAAGCTACTTTTCTTTGTCAGTTCAGAGTTTTAGAGGTAAATGAAGGAGTTTCCTCACCAAGGGCTTGGGGCCTTTTTTCGGGTATATTGTCCCAACATCTCTGCATCAGTTCTGTCAACTCTGTCAACCCTGCAGCATCACCCTTAATATCGTCTATTAGTGGACGCTGTCCTTGTGGGATGAGAAGCTGCACTCTGGTGGGCTTTGCATCTACATTAGAGGAATTTACAAGCCTTTTTCTACAGCTCAGCACAAATAAAACTAACACAAACACATCCTTGTACCATGTGTCATGACAGAAAACTAAGATTAATGTAGATGTATTGAGCATTTATAGTTAGGGCGGCTAAAGACACATCAGTCTCTTACTCTCATATGGTTGTTTCCCTGTGAGAATGGACCAAATGAGTATCCCATAACTGAAAGATAGACAGAGAGAGTTACATGCCAGGATTACTATCCATGTCATTACAATCACACACTGATTGTTTGATGGATAGGGATTTTTTTTCATCTGTAAATTGATGATCATGTGAGCATTAGGACATTCAATAATAACAATAAAATCAGTGCCTGAACTCACCTGAGTATATATACTATAATACTCTTACCAATTCCCTCACCTGTAAAGGACTATGTCACTGATATTTTGATATTCTGTCAAGACTGAACCTGTGTTAATCTTTGTAGACATGGGGGCAGGAGTGAACCTGTCTCCAGTTATTATTTATTATATGATAAATAAAACGCTCTTATCCAAGTGCTGGTTTGGGCCTGTTGTACCTGTAGATATCAGAGGCTCGTTTAGGTTTGTATGTTTCGCCAAACGCTTCCGGGGGCATGTAGCTGACTGTCCCTCCTGAATCTTCATCATCCTTCTTGGAAACCTGTGCGACGCTGCAGGAAATCCGGGAAAGGCCAAAATCTGTAAGCTGCGGAAAGAATTAGCAAAGAGAGGAAGGTAGCAGAAAAGGGATTCATTTTGTTTGAGTATTTTCTTTTTATGCAACTTTCTACTTCTATTCCACTGCATTTATTGTTTAGTTACTTTGCAAATCAAGATTTTTGCATTAATTAATCAATTACTCGATTGTATTAATTAGTAACTATTTTGATAAGCAACACTGTCAGAAAATGAGGAATGTGATGGTTTAAATTATCTTAAGAGGGAAAAAAACTGGAAAATTGTATTTATTTGACACATCTTCAAGTTATTAGTAATGTTGCCAAAAAAGTTAGACCATAACTTTCTGTAGGATATGATATGAAAATTGTTACTTTTGGACACAACTTTTTTTTTTTTATGTTACTGCTGTGAGAATACGCACAATTGTAAAAAAAAAAAAAAAATTGTGATTGTTATCGATTTCCATTTGAAGGATCCGATATTAATTCATAAAATCCAGAGAGCAATCTCTTAATATTTGCCTTTTGCATGGAGCTTTAACCCCGTCAGTGCCGCGTGGCCTTTTGTTCTTAGCGTAACGAGATCTTGCCCTGTGAGAGACGAGCAAACCTTATAAACACATAACACATAGCCGGAGCTGCTCCACTGAAGGCAGCGCCTGGCCTAAAGGCAGATATCTGGTTGCATTTCAGATTAACAAACTATTAAGACAGAGAAGACACATGCAACACTTGACTTATATCGCCTGTGACTGTATGGATACAAACACAGATATAAGCCTGACATGCTAACTAAAAGAAATAAGTCACTTGTGTTGACCAGACGCATACTGTCTCTGCAGCACACCCTCTGAACTAAATTGTTAGTGTCCCTGAAATATCCCGAACTGATATTTAATCGAATCAGAAGTTAAATGTATTCCTGAAATCAGTGCTAATGTTAAGTTATTAATTGAGCAAATTGTTATCTTATTCAGCCAAAGATCAGTTTTACTCCTCTTAATAATGATTCATACTGTACAATGTTAAGACCTGAAGTTTGGCTCTTGTAAAACAGTAAAACCCTTTCGTTTCCTTTTCATCTAGAGTTGTTTCTGCTTATTATCAAGTTGCAACATTTAGGGAAAAAACATGTATCTTTCGGGCTTACAGTACATGTCTTTCAGCGTCCATTTAGTCTCCAAAAAGTGTGCAAACTATTATAACAATATAAAGTAAGCATGAGGCCTGGCCTCCCCTGAACGCCTGGGACTCACCTTGGCATTGAGAGCGTCGTCCAGAAGCACGTTTTGGGGCTTCAGGTCCAGGTGGAGAACGGGACGGGGCAGACTGTGGAGAAAGTTTATACCCAGAGCCACTTGGTGAGCCAGTCTGAAGACCAGCGGCCAGGGTGGAGGTCTTATCAAGGCTTCCTGTAAGATTGTTTCCATAGTTACAGATCATCAAATAGTGGAGATTGTGATGTAGCAACACATACACTTTCTGCTTCTATGATTGATGTTCTTCTTTCCTTCAATAATAACTATTTGAAAATAAAAACTGTATAATTAAACATTTACATTTTAATTATTTTTGTAACTGAATGATTCAAACTTCCATTTAGTCAATCATACTTTTATTGTGATGCTTTTTTTATTTAGTATTTTTAAAGAGTGGTGTTGCTACTCTAAGTAGAATATAGTTCTTCCACCCCTGGTTACCTGTAGGGAGGCCAGTGATCCTCTCTCCATGAGCTCCATGACCACACCAAGCTGTGTTGCCCAACCAGATTTGGGGGGTTGACCCTTGAAGACCCCTCGGACACGAATAACATGCGGGCTGCTTGCTTCTTGCATCATGTTGATCTCACGCAGCAAAGACTTATTGGTCCTGTGTGTGTTTCTTTGCATAATTAGTGATTCACTCAACTTCATGTAACTGTAAACAGAAAACTCTTTGTAAGCACTTACCCGTCATCAAGACAAAGCAGTTTAATGGCCACGTCACAGGCCCACTGACGATGCCTGGCTTTGTAGACTTGTCCGAAACCTCCGGAGCCAATCAGCTTCCAGCCCTCAAGGCTGGAGTCTTCAATAAACTGTTCCATAGTTCACTAGAGGAGCAAATTATTCATGATTATGAAACCTTTACAGGTCAAAAGAATGAAATGCATTGTACCTCTGAAATAAAGAAGATCTTGCCACTCAGTCAGGGAGGCTGGTCCAATAACTGGATGTGACAGAGCCTCAAGTCAAATTAAACATCAAACTGATTCGAGTTGGAAAGATGAACAGAGAAGAAATTTCAAGTCAGCTACTGAAGCCATGGGGTGTTTTATTTATGGCCGTGTCCTCTGTATGTTACAAAAACGTCTTGTGTCACGGTGAGACATGTAAATTTCCCGCCCCTTATGGCACGCTGTTCCATGCAAACAAAAACTTTGCAATTTGGCATAGTGAAGATTTTGATCTGCTGCTGACCCAAACTGAGAAGAATCTTTGAAGCCTCTAGGAGGAGCTGTGAAAAGTTCAATACCTGTTAATGACATGTTGTCTCATGACCTATTACATCATCGTTCGAGCTATCGACTATTTCTTCACAGTTAAGGGTCACTTTAGTCAGAGGATTATACCAACCAAACAGAGACAAATCAGATAAAACCCCAAGGAGGATTTTTTTTTTTTTTTTAATTACATAAAATACATTAAAAACACAAATTTACAAATTCAAAATGGCCAACTTCCGGTTGTTAATTGGAAATATGTCTGAAATGATGAAAGCATTGTGGGTACTATATCTTGTCAATATTGGAGAAACTATGTCCAAAATAAGGCATTCCACTTCCTAGGGGGTGCTAAACATGTGAGATCAAAAAACCACTGTAAAGTCTCGCAATGCTTACAGGTTTTGATGTGTGCACGTGTGAACTTTTGTTGATTTTTTTCAAGTATAGCAAGGTCAAGAAAAATGCATGTGTCAGTATATCACTCAAAATGATTACTAATTTGAACATTGCTGCAAAGATTTGTGCGTTTTTGTGCATCCTAAAGTCATCAAACAGAATGCAAATTAACGCATGAAATCCAAGATAGCTGACTTCCTGTTGGGAAACAGGAGAGAGCAATGATCCCTTCGAATTTCATGAACATACAAGGAACATTATCCCAAACCAAAGTGTGCTTATGGGGAGGCCATGTAGTCCACTGGCCACGCCCAAAACCTAATCACTGCAGAACTTTACAACTTATGCCAGTTCTGACGACTGTAACAACAATCGTTATTCATTGAGCATCCAAATCTTCTCAAAAATATGATTGTTCATTAGAATATTAATAATATCTACAAAAGCAATTTGGATGTGGATGGAGGTGATACTAAATAAAGTACCTGTTGGCAGGTACCAGGAACTTCTTATCATAATGGAAAACTAAAAAAGGCGAGGCAAGGCAAGGCGAGGTGAGGCGAAGCGAAGCGAGTCGGGGCGAGTAGAGCAGGTACTGTGTGATGGAAAAATACCATAACAGTAAAAAAAAATCAAGTTCAGGCTCAGCCAAGTTGAGCCAATCTGTCGGACCAGTTCAGATATGTCCCTGCATTTTTTTACTGATGACTTGAACTCAGATCACAATCAAACTTCTGTTGGTTCTACTTAAGAAACACAAAGAACTTTACATGTAAATCTTTCTAAAATCATTGTTCTTCAAATCAAAAAGAAATTCTACAACATTTTTCAAAGACATATTTTAAATCAGCCAATCATCATGAAGAAACCTTTCTACTGTCCAGTTAAACAGTGACACAGCACAATGTGATCAAAGTGATCCTGATTATCAGACATTAACAGATTCCTCTGGTAAGATTCTCACCTGCTGAACTCTCTCCAGGTTTATTTACAGACTCTTTCCACCTTCATGCATCGAGGAAACACTGGGAGAGACGAAGCTGCTCATTTCTTCCTCGTCTGTCCGGGTGTCTGTGTGCATCTGATCTGAGGATGAAAAAAAAACACATCAGTGACGTCAAAACTTGTCCAACAGGTGGTAGTCAGCCAATCACATTATCTGCAGTGATTTCCCACCTACATTTCAAAATACATTAAACAATAAGGAAACTTTAAAACATCTCTGCACTGGCATGTTTAAATAAAATGTTCTGAGCAGCAGCTTGAAAAGTTAACACCATCTACAATCAATGAGTGTGAACCGGGCAAATAACCTAAAACATCAGACAATAAATCAGTCTAGAAAATACAAACTCTGCATATCTGAATATTTCATGCTGTCACAAACATACCATCATCAAACTAAATGACTCGTATCAAACTCAATGTTCAAATACAGCTAACATGAGACACTGGAGCAGCTGATCCTGGACCAGTATAATTAAAGACATCTCAGGACAGTATATCATATGAGAATTTTATATAAAAATCTTGAAAACATATTTGTTACAAAATCAAAATTCTGGAATAAATTACATATTATCCCTAAATTTAGTGAAGCCCCTCAAAAATGTGTTTTATAAAGGCCTTATTTGGAATACTGCACCAAAATGATCACAAAGTGAGTTATATTAAGGATCAGATTCATTGAAAAACAGGAAGTCAGCTATCTTGGATTTCGTGCATTAATTTGCATTCTGTTTGATGACATGGATGGACAAAAACGCACAAATCTTTGCAGCAATGTTCAAACTAGTTATCATTTTGAGTGATATACAAGGAAATATTGATTTGTGTGAAGTTACTCAAATGTGACTCAGGTGACTGTTGATAATGCAGACTGTAGTTAGTTTTGGTGTGGCTTCAGTTGTGACCACTGTTGTTTAGCAATCGAAAAAAAACTGTAAAACAAAACTTGCTAAACTTTGCAGCCATGTTCAACCTGGTAATTATTTCGATTGATATATTGATTTTTTTTTTGTTGCCCTTGCTATACTTGAAAACCCCACAAAACCTGTGAATATTACAAGATTTTACAGCAATTTAATTCATGCTTGTTTAGTGGCTTCATAGCGCCCCCTAATAAGTGGAAGGCTATAATTTGGACATAGTTGCTTTGATATTCACAACATTTGTTACACACATTGCTCTCATTATTTCAGACGTATTTACAATTTCGGTTCCAAATTTGTTTTGTAAATTAATCTGATCCTTGATATAACTCACTTTGTGATCATTTAGGTACAATATTCCAATTAAGGCCTTTATAAAACACATTTTTGGGGGGCTTAATTTGGGGATAATATGGAAGTCATTTATTCTAGAATTTAGATTTTGTAACATATGTTTTTGAGGTTTTTATACAAAATTCTCATATCATATACTGTCCTGAGACACATTGTCCGTTGACCTTATTTCATGTCTTTAATTATACTGGTCCAGGATCAGCTGCTCCAGTGTCTCATGTTAGCTGTATTTGAACATTGAGTTTGATACGAGTCATTTAGTTTGATGATGGTATGTTTGTGACAGCATGAAATATTCAGATATGCAGAGTTTGTATTTTCTAGACTGATTTATTGTCTGATGTTTTAGGTTATTTACTTATGGTGTTAACTTTTACAAGCTGCTGCTTTTAAATTTTTTAATTTTTTTAAACATGCCGGTGCAGAGATTTTTTAAAGTTTCCCTATTGTTTAATGTGTTTTGAAATGTAGGTGGGAAATCACTGCAGAATAATGTAATTGGCTGACTACCACCTGTTGGACAAGTTTTGATGTCACTGATGTGTTTTTTTAAGACTTGAACTGAAGTTATAAAGGTGTGACAGCATCCTCAGATCAGATGCACAGATACCCGGACAGACGAGGAAGAAATGAGCAGCTTCGTCTCTCCCAGTGTTTCCTCGATGCATGAAGGTGGAAAGAGTCTGTAAATCAACCTGAAGTGAGTTCAGCAGGTGAGAATCCTACCAGAGGAATCTGTTAATGTCTAATAATCAGGATCACTTTGATCACATTGTGCTGTGTCGCTGTTTAACTGGACAGTAGAAAGGTTACTTCATGCTGATTGGCTGATTTAAAATATATATTTGAAAAATGTTGTAGAATTTCTTTTTGATTTGAAGAACAATGATTTTAGAAAGATTTACATGTAAAGTTCTTTGTGTTTCTTAAGTAGAGCCAACAGCAGTTTGATTGTGATCTGAGTTCAAGTCATCCGTAAAAAATGCAGGGAGTGTCTTAACTGGTCCGACAGATTGCCTCCAGCTTCTTTTGAAACAAAATATGTCTTCTGGCAAACAGCCACATGCTGAGAATCAAAAACAACACACCTTCTATGTTCTGTGTGTGCGTTGTGTTAGGTCATGGCAGTTTCCTGTGGCGTCGCTATGGAAAAAGGACAGGGCACTGCGGCCGAGCCGTGCCGAGCAGAGCTGGTTTATAATAACCATCGCTAATAAATGATAATTTATAGTAAAGTAGTAAAATAATTGATAGTTATTTAAAGGGGTGATAGAATGCAAAACCGAGTTTACCTTGTCATAGTTGAATTACGACAGTTTGGTGGGTAAAAAGGACATACAGAGAACCTCAAAGTCCCATTAACACCTCTTTCCTATGTAAATCTCACAATTTGAAACTGCCTCTGAAAACAGGTGAATCTCAACAAAGCTAATAGTTGACGTCAACTCGGTGGCTGTACCTTATTTGGCTCTTCCTTGTACCTTTGTCACGCCCCAAAATTTACATAGGGCACTGATCTGGGACCAGTTTGTCTTGTGAATCTAGGTCACGCAGATCTCAGAAATTTTATACATTGTCCGTCTGCTATTTCATTACTAAATTCACTTCTGAGACTTTTTTATGCGAGAAATCAACTATGTAGAGCTCAATTATGGGTAGTTGTACGAAAATGTATGGCTAATTGCAAATTTAGTCAGACTGTGTCAGAGTTCAGGAGCTCCGCAGTCTAACGTGACAGTGGCCGGTGCCTGCCTGGGTTGCTGCCTCACCGCCCGGCCTGTCCTCCCACAGCAGCCAATCAGATCCCTCCTGGGTGTGTTGACATGGTGACAGAGGTCAGAGGGTCCACTGACCTATAGAAAGAGGAGTACTTCAGGGATAGATGAGGAGATGAGGAGCAGGCCAGCAGAATCATCTCCCACATCAAGATATCACAAAGCCTCCACATCATGTGCCACATCCTAGTCTTCTGCTGGATCACTGCTGCAGTTCTGGAGGACATGTTGAAAACCAGAGAGGGAGGAGAGCTGCCCAAGACCCTGACTGAGAAGTACATCCACTTCCTGGTGGTTCAGTCCAAACAGAAGAACATCAAGTATGATGGAGGAGCTGAGACAGATTCACCCTGGAGTCCAGAGAGCAGGAAGATGATCGAGTCTTTGGGAAAACTGGCTTTTGAGCAGCTGCAGAAAGGCAACCTGATCTTCTATGAATCAGACCTGACAGAGTGTGGCATCAATATCACAGCAGCCTCAGACTACTCAGGAGTGTTCACACAGATCCCTAAAGAGGACAGACGACTCTACCAGGACAAGGTGTTCTGCTTCGTCCATCTGAGTGTTCAGGAGTTTCTGGCTGCTCTTCATGTCCATCTTACATTCATCAACTCTGGAGTCAACGTGCTGTCAGAAGCAAAATGGTGGTCTAAACTATTTAAAGACAGATCTACTATACATTAGCTACACCGGAGTGCTGTGGACAAGGCCTTAAAAAGTCCAAATGGACACCTGGACTTCTTCCTTCGCGTCCTCCTATGTCTTTCAGTGCAGACCAATTAGACTGTCCTCTCCTGGCAGAGACAGGAAGTAGTTCTAAGACCGATAAGGAAACAATTAAATACATGAAAAAGAAAATAATTGAGAATCTGTCTCCAGAGAGAAGCATCAACCTGTTCCACTGTCTGAATGAACTGAATGATCATTTTCTAGTGGAGGAGATCCAACAGTCCCTGAGTTCAGGACGTCTCTCCACAGATAAACTGTCTCCTGCTCAGTGGTCCGCCCTGGTCTTTATCTTACTGTCATCAGAAGAAGATCTGGACGTGTTTGACCTGAAGAAATACGATTCTTCAGAGGAGGCTTTTCTGAGGCTGCTGCCAATTCAATTCAATTCAATTTTATTTATAGTATCAAATCATAACAAGAGATATCTCGAGACACTTTACAGATAGAGTAGGTCTAGACCAAACTCTGTACTTTACGAAGCCCCAACTATTACAGTGGTTGCCTCAAGAGCAAGCATTAGCAGTAGCTATTGCGACAGTGGCAAGGAAAAACTCCCTTTTTTTGTTAGGAAGAAACCTCGGACAGACCCAGACTCTTGGTAGGCGGTGTCTGACGGCACCAGTTGGGGGAGTGGTGAATGGTGGCAATAATAGTCATAATAAAGATAGTGAAGCAGTGATCACAATGGTAGTCATAGTAGTTCATGTCATAGTAGGGCACAGCAGGGCGTTACGGGGTGTAGTGTGGCACAGCAGCCTGGGTGGACGCGGTTGGACGCGGCAGGACGCAGTCGGACACTGCGGGGAAACGCAGAGCGTAGCAGGGTGTAGTAAGTCCATAGCGTCAGCTGCACCCAGGACCCCGGTGTAGGTGCCACCCAATTCCAAGGCGATGTTCTGGGTGAAGAAGAAGCAAAGGGACTCCGGGGAGAAAACTCCCCAGAGCTAGGTTAGTAACAGGCATTTCTGGGACTAAGATGCACACAAAAGGAGACAAGTGAAAAGAGAGAAGAGGGAGCAGCTCATTGTGTCCTTGGAAGGAGCTTCCCACAGCAGTCTAGAGTTATAATAGCATAACTAAGAGAGGCAGGCTAAAGAGAGGGGCCCTGGACCGGGCTCGTACTCTCCCCTGCCGGAACGGGCTTGTACTTCCTGCCTCCCTCTACTCTACTCTACTATGCTGCAACTCCTCACTCCCTAACTATAAGCTTTATCAAAGATGATGGTTTTCAGTTTATTCTTAAATGTGGCGACGGTGTCAGCCCCCCGAACCCAAGTTGGGAGCTGGTTCCACAGGAGAGGAGCCTGGTAGCTGAAGGCTCTGGCTCCCATTCTACTTTTAGAGACTCTAGGAACCACAAGTAGCTCTGAGTTCTGGGAGCGCAGTGCTCTAGTGGGACAATAAGGTACTAAAAGCTCTTCTATGTATGATGGTGCTTGACCATTTAGTGCTTTGTAGGTCAGGAGAAGGATTTTAAATTCAATCCTGGATTTTACAGGAAGCCAATGCAGAGAAGCTAATACAGGAGAAATGTGATCTCTTT
The DNA here is from genome assembly GCF_008315115.2 of Sander lucioperca. Classification (NCBI taxonomy): domain Eukaryota; kingdom Metazoa; phylum Chordata; class Actinopteri; order Perciformes; family Percidae; genus Sander; species Sander lucioperca. Next base: position 2,237,421 of record NC_050191.1, read on the forward strand.
TGTTAGTTCTTGTCAGAACACGTGCTGCAGCATTCTGGATCAGCTGGAGGGTCTTGAGGGACTTATTTGAGCAGCCTGATAGTAAAGAATTACAGTAGTCCAGCCGGGAAGTTACGAATGCATGGACTAGTTTTTCAGCATCGTTTTGAGACAGGATGTTCCTGATTTTGGCAATGTTACGAAGATGGAAAAAGGCTGTTCTTGAGGTTTGTTTTAAGTGGGCGTTAAAGGATAGATCCTGATCAAAAATGACTCCTAGATTTCTGACAGTAGTGCTGGAGGCCAGGGCAATACCATCTAGGGTAGCTATATATTTAGATAATGAAGTTCGGTGGTGCTTGGGTCCCAGCACAATAACTTCCATTTTGTTTGAGTTCAACATCAGAAAATTGTGGGTCATCCAGGATTTTATATCTTTAATGCACGCTTGAAGTTTAGCTAACTGACCGCTTTCGTCTGGCTTAATTGACAGATATAATTGGGTGTCGTCTGCATAACAGTGAAAGTTAATTGAGTGTTTCCTAATAATATTGCCTAGAGGAAGCATATATAAAGAGAATAGAATTGGTCCAAGCACTGAGCCTTGAGGAACGCCATGGCTAACTTTAGCGTATTTGGATGGTTTATCGTTAATATTAACAAATTGGGATCGCTCAGAAAAATAGGACTTAAACCAGCTTAGTGCGATTCCTTTAATGCCAACTAAATGTTCCAGTCTCTGTAAGAGGATGGTATGGTCAATAGTGTCGAATGCAGCACTAAGATCTAATAAGACAAGTATGGAGACAAGTCCTTTGTCTGATGCAGTTAGAAGGTCGTTAGTGATTTTCACCAGTGCCGTCTCTGTGCTATGATGCTTTCTAAATCCTGACTGAAAGTCTTCAAATAGACTATTTCTATGCAGAAAGTCACACAATTGATTAGCGACTACCTTCTCAAGGATTTTGGAGAGAAACGGGAGGTTAGATATAGGTCTATAGTTGGCTAAGACCTCAGGGTCGAGGGTGGGTTTTTTCAGAATAGGTTTTATCACAGCTACTTTAAAAGACTGCGGTACGTGACCCGTTAATAAGGACATATTGATCGTATCTAGTAATGTGGTGTTGACCACGGGTAGTGCTTCTTTAAGTAGCTTCGTTGGAATGGGGTCTAAGAGACAGGTAGTTGGCTTAGCTGAAGAGACCCTTAACATTAATTGTTGGAGGTCTAAAGGATAAAAGCTGTCTAAATAAGTATCAGGTCTTATCGTTCTCTCTAGCCCTCCTGCGCCCAATGGTGAGTCGTTGGAAGCTGTGGGCAGAAGGTGATGAATTTTTTCTCTAATTGTTATAATTTTATCATTAAAAAAGGTCATGAAGTCATCACTGCTCAGAGCTATAGGAATAGATGGCTCAATAGAGCTGTGACTATCTGTCAGCCTGGCTACAGTGCTGAAAAGAAACCTTGGGTTGTTCTTATTTTCTTCTATTAGTATTGAGTAATAGTCTGATCTGGCATTTCTGAGGGCCCTCCTATAATTTTTTAGACTATCTTGCCAATCCACACGAGATTCTTCCAGTTTGGTGGAACGCCATTTACTTTCAAGTTTTCGTGAGATTTGCTTTAATTTACGAGTTTGGGAGTTATACCAAGGTGCTAGTTTCCTTTCCTTCATCATCTTCTTTTTGAGAGGAGCAACCGAGTCTAAAGTAGTCCGTAGGCAGGCCGTAGCAGCGTCTACAAAGTTATCAAGTTGGGAGGGACTAGAGTTAACATAACAGTCCTCTGTTATATTAAGGCATGACATTGAGTTAAGTGCTGTTGGAATAGCTTCCTTAAATTTAGCTATAGCACTGTCAGATAAGCATCTAGTGTAGAAACTTTTATTTAATTTCGTATAGTCTGGTAGTAGGAATTCGAAAGTTATTAAAAAATGGTCTGATAATAAAGGATTCTGCGGAAATACTATTAAATCGTCAATTTTGATGCCATATTCTAGCACAAGGTCGAGGGTGTGGTTAAAACAGTGCGTGGCCTTATGCACCCTCTGACTGAAACCAATAGAATCTAGCAGTGAATTGAAAGCAGTACTAAGGCTATTGCTCTCAATGTCCACATGGATATTAAAATCACCTACAATAAGTACTTTGTCTGATTGAAGGACTACGCATGATAAAAACTCTGAGAATTCAGATAAAAACTCAGAATATGGACCTGGTGCTCGGTAAACAACAACGAATATAATTGGCTGTACTGTTTTCCATGTTGGGTGTTGAAGATTAAGAACAAGGCTTTCAAACGAGTTATAATTTAGTTTAGGTTTAGGATTAATTAACAGGCTCGAGTCAAATATGGCTGCAACTCCCCCTCCTCGGCCTGAGCCTCGTGGAATTTGGGTATTATTATGACTGGGAGGAGTGGCTTCGTTTAAACTAACATATTCGTCATGGCCCAGCCAGGTTTCGGTGAGGCAGAATAAATCAATGTGGTTATCTGATATCAATTCGTTTACCAATAATGCTTTCGATGACAGAGATCTAATATTTAATAGTCCACATTTGATTTTCCTATTCTGTTCTATCGTTGCAGTGGTTGTTTTAATTCCAATTAGGTTGTTTAGTATAGCACCTCTTTTGTTAGCGTTTGGTTTAAACGGTCTCAGTCGGGGGACAGACACGGTGGTTATGGGATTATGAATGGGTGATTGCTCTGAAGGGAGCACAGAGGGGCATGTAGCGCTGTATCTCTGATTATTGACTTTGGGAGAGTGTGTCTGGTCAGTGTGCTTGTGGGAGTGTTTACGGGATGTAAATGGTCAATGCCTCCAACAAAACTCTGTAAGTGAATATATGAATAATTTTAAATAAGCTTAATTTTATACGTAACAAATTCCTTTTCACTGTTAATCATTCCCCAGGTTGAGTGGCTGTAACCTGTCAGAGAGAAGCTGTGAAGCTCTGTCCTCAGTTCTCAGCTCCCAGTCCTCTAGTCTGAGAGAGCTGGGCCTGAGTAACAATGACCTGGGGGATTCAGGAGTGAAGAAGCTTTCTGCTGGACTTCAGAGTCCACACTGTAAACTGGAGACTCTTGGGTCAGTGTTCTGTTTTTTCAAATCCTTCTCATCCAGCTTTAGGTTCATGTTAATTAAAATGAAGGGCGTTAATTCAACATGTGTCTGTAGTAGTATGAGAGGAAGAGGTTCACAGAGGAAAGGAAGCAAGCACAACGACAAATTACAGCCGAGCAACCACATATGACAGCCAAATTAAAAGAAAACAAAATATGCAGACATCTCTGACATATTTTGCTAAGGTGCTGCACCTGTGTTATAATGTTGGCATATTTGCAAGTCTAGTTATAAAACTTCACTTTGTTTCCAAAAATAGTCACACAATGTGACTAAATGATCTAGAGCCCTGAGATGGTCAACATCTGAGGGATTTTTTTTCTGAAAATTAACCATTTTCTAAAACACTGAGTAAAAATATTTTCCTAATTCCAGTCTATCAGGCTGTCTGATCTCAGAGGAAGGTTGTGCTTCTCTGGCCTCAGCTCTGAGCTCCAACCCCTCCTGTCTGAGAGAACTGGATCTGAGCTACAATCATCCCAGAGAGTCAGCAGTATAGCTACTGATAGCTGGACTTGAGGATCCAAACTGGAGACTGGACACTCTCAGGTATGGCGACAAGAGCTCACATACTGCAGATGCCTCCAATTTCTCTAATTTCATGTCTTACTCTGGTCCGTCGTGATGCAAGTCAGTCTCATCATCCAGCCCTGCTAGCAGCATGGTTGTGATTCATAATCTCTGTTCATCACTTAGATCCAGGCTGAGCTACTAAATATGTTGAGATTAAATTTAGTTCAGACATTTATTTGTTGGGCCCTGCAGATAACGTAAGGGCCCTGCCTCCCCTTGCTCCTGGGCAACGATGTTTTTGACCTGCAGCTCGGAAAAGATTACTGGGTTGCGAGGTTCATGTGTACATACATGAAATGAATCTGGCCCTTTCCAGCAGCAACCTTTGTGGGGACCAACCCAGACTATATATGGGTATGATGGCTAGGCCTGTAACAATTATTATATAATTAACTAACCACAATTTTTTTACATAATCGCTATTTTGTATAACCGCAACAAAAGCATTAGAGCAGTTTTTCTTAATGAGATTGGTCACGCTTTTGTTTGGATCCATCAAACGTGTTTGCAATACCGGCGTAGCATCACCTAACAGTAGCGTTAGCAAGCCTATGATACTATGGATTCTTACCAGAGGACGCCCCACCCGCAGTTGCAAGTCGAGTCGGCTTTCGAACGTTAAAAATCCACCGAAGCACCTTTACATGTGTTTAAGTAATGTAGCAGTTAGTCCGTCTGTGGTGTTTATTCTACTATGGTGCTTTGTTAAATTAGTAATGTAGTAATGTAAAGTAGTGTTTCATTAACATTATGCTATTCTGTCACAGTATTCGGATAAACCAGTTTGCTAAAGTTGTTTTCTTCTTTAACCGTCCCGTTATTCCCATGTGTCACGGAAGCGTAAGCCCACCCACAACCTTTTCCTAAACTCAACCGTCCCGTTATTCCCGCGTGTCACAGAAACGTAAAACCACCCACCAACATAGCGGCGTGAAAAGTGACGCTAATAGTCCCAACCAAGCGCATTTAGATAAAGCGCGTTATATGACGCTAAAGGAGACTTTTAGCGTCACTAACAACGACAAAGGCACTTGACCAAGCGTCTGTATTTTACGAGATGGGAGTGAGAATCTGTTGTATTTACAAATGAAGCAAAATTACTGAAAACCAGTCAAAGTAGTTGTTGTGAAACTCTTACATTTCATTCTGTAAAAACTCTGAACAAAGCTTCTCTCATTTGTTTTAATGGTATCATAAATTGTTGTAATAAATTGTAACAGTTTTCATTTCTGAAGATTTATCTGCCTTGAACCAATCCTCCTTTCCTATGGAGCCTCTTTCTAATCTTTCTACTCTCACATGTAAGTGATTGGAGGGATTGTTATGAAACGTATATATCCTTGTGTGTCTCATTAAACGTTTCAAACATTTTTAACTGAACCCTACATCGTGTCACTTTGTTCTCCAAGATCTTGTAAATGCTTTTAGAATCAACTCATGTCAAGCCAGTTGATAATACAACACAAACATTAATACAAATTTAAATTGTTTCATAACAATAACAATTAAAAGGTAATTTAGTTCTAATTCTTGTCCTTGTATTTTTTTCCTTAAAGATTCTTGTTGGGCTTTTCTGCCTTTAATTTTTGACAGGACAGCTAGGTGAGAAAGGGGAGAGAGAGGGGGAAGATATGCAGGAAATCGCCACAGGTCGGACTCGAACCCTGGACCTCTGCGTCGAGGCATAAACCTCAAAGTATATGTGCGCCCGATCCACCCACTGAACCAAGCCGACCACGTCCTTGTATTTTTAAAACTAACATTCTGCAATGAGTCCCATAGTGAAACTCTAAACATATCAAACAGATCTGATCACAGAGTCTGACAATTTATTAAACAGCCATAAACCCACAGTAATAGTGTGAGCTGTCTCTTTGCCAGGTTCTGTGTTCAAGCTGTCCCCAACCTTATGAACATCCAGAGATATTTATTATACTTTATTCTTTATTTTGATCCCCATTAGCTGCCACTAAGGTAGCAACAACTCTCCCTGGGGTCCACAAACAAAAATTGCATTAAACAAGACATGCAACCCAAATAGTCTCATTTAAAAACAAATTATGTTCAAGCAAATAAAAGTCATGTGGTAGCCACAGCAACACAATCAATGGTGTAAAGGCTGTACATTACCACATTCAGTTATTGTAAGTTGCAGTCACATAATACTATATTAAAGATTTTTGATTGTTTGGTTTATAATTACTTTATTAGCGCCTGGACACTACACTGTTTCCAGCAGACAGTTTACATTGTTTGTCATGAAGCTATTTAGTTCAATTCATATTAATTAGTTTCTCTTTGTTTTTGAGTTACATCGCTGCTGAGTTCTCTTTCTGGTGGAACAAAAGACTGGGTAGATGTTGGAGTCTGATTTTATGCAGAGGACACAGCTTTGGACCAAACCAAAAGGTCTGCCAACATGCACAATCACTAACTCTATGTTTAGACAGAAACGATCTGAAGAGAAAACGCAAAAGTGGTGTTACGTTCTCACTTTTTATTACGCGTTTAGACAAGAGTTTTGGGGGGGAAATCTGCGTGCATATGGTGACGCAAAAGTGTGTGAAATTCGATGTAGTATGCGAAGGCGGCTTGGTGGCACTGACACACAACACCACCAAGGCCACGTGCCTACGTAGAACCTTCCTTCTACTTCTCTCCTTAGTAGCACAAAACCAAAACATGTCGAAGCGAACAACAAAAGCTGACAATTTTGTCTAGAAAGACGAGGAGGTGGAGTTGCATGTTTGTCTGATGATGACCGGCACAGTGATAAGCCACAGCACAGCACCCACGGGAGCACTACCAATATCCTGAGCCTCGCAGCCCTTCAGTGGCAGCGGCCAGCGGGCAGAAGAGGCTGAAGCAGACCCTCTTCTGCCCGCTGCCACTCACTCTCTCTCTTTCTCTTCATCTGCAACGTTGTATGTCTGGCTCAAATGAATAGCCTACATATGGTCATCGAACTATAACAACCTTATCCACATTGTCGAAATCATTTAAATATTGAGCCATTACATGTATTGAAAATCTTTTAGATAAAGGAGCCTATAATTTCTGTAGCCTACTCCGTAACAACAGACTACCTGGACGCCTTTTTCTCGTCTCTCTCCACACTTCTGTCTTCAGACTTTTGCGTTTGTACCCTTTAGACGGTAATGCAACGGTGGAGCGTTTTTAAGATTTCCGCTCTGGAGGGTGGTTTCACTTTTTTGCGTTTTTAAGCCCCAAAAACGAAAGGTACATCCGATAAAATATTTTGTCGTTTTCACCTGCGAGCATCATCGTGTAAACAGGGCCTAAAACTCACAGAAAGAGTTTCAGTGTGTTACATGCCAGACAAAGTGCCTGTTGTTTGCAAGCATTTTCCCCACTGATTTCTCTCTAGGTGATTGAGTTAATTGCTTTCCACCTGTGCTTGGACTTGGCTAATCAGCATTCAAAGCAGTCAAGTGTCCATGGTGGTATTTCAGAAAGCAGGTTTAGTGAAAACTCTGAGTTTGTTAACCCTGAGATGAGGGTAACTCTGGGTTTTCTGTTTCAGAAAGGGAGGTAACTTAACCTCAGAGTCAGTTACTATGGTAACTGAGCCTGTGAACCTAACCTGGTCGGGAGCAGGTTTTCTTCAAGAAACCTCAAGTTTCTCTCAGTCTCCTCCCTCTGACACACCGCTCTCTCATTTCCTCATTCATTCAGTCTGTATCAGGCGCATTTTAGCGCAGTTTGTTATCGGCATGAATAAAAAAAATATATATTTTGGTTTATTAACCGTGTTAGACAGACTATAAAACATTTTATTTCTCAAAACATGGCATTTCCTTTTGTCTATGATCCCATTGATGAAGAAGCTGCTTTACTTCACAGAGAGTTAAACATACGTCGGGAGATGATATTGAAGCCCCAACATTTTAATTTTCAGATAACTTCCTATTTGAGCGGTATCGTTTTTCTTCACAGTCGATCAGTTATGTAGCCTACGTAACCTTACCCTCCTCATATCACTAACGTCACCCATCTATGCTCTTACATCCCAGCACATTATTTGTGTTGCCTTACGTTTTTTTTGCCATCGGCATTTGTCTTTACAACACTGGTGATGCGGAGCATTTTAGTAAAGCCACTGTAGCAAAGCACCGTCAGAAGAGTGTGACTCGCTCTGAAACGTGTTTTAAACGTTTTTAAAAGGAGCTCCACAGTATTGCAAGTGAATGATGTAAACCCTTTGAAATAAAAGATTATGGATTATAATTCTGTTAATGATGGTGCTGCAGCCTCAGAATGGGATTAGTAGACCTAGGACTTTTTCGCCCGCAGGATTGCACCTAAATGAAATAGATTATAGGTTCAATACCATTTCACCAGTAATGTTAGGCTATACTTATGATTAAAAATGCATTGGAATATGTAGTGGAAGTTTTTCTTGTTAGCAGCAGGAGTGCGTATTAAAAACACCAGATGAAACAAATAAGGACGATTTGAGGATTAAACCAAAGTTTGGTCTTTGAGTATTTATTTACATTTGCAAATGCAGAGAAAATAGTTTCACAAGTACTCATGGCACATCTGAAAGGGTCTTCTGACCCAGCTAGAAAACCATACATCTATATAGTAAAAACTCACTTAAACCACCCCCCTCCAGTATAAGTTTAGCAGCTACGCAGATGAAAAAACACCATAAACATTCACTATGACTTTACAACCTTTCCCCTCTGTTCCTGCTCCCTACTTAGCCTAAACACCTTTAAAAGCAGGACACAGAAGGAGACACAGTTCAAAATGTTATGGCCCTCTCCACCCTTATCTGCTAAAGGTAAACAGTAGGAACGCTGAGTTCCAAAAAGAGAAGGATATCCTTAACTAGGCCAGAGTTTATGATGCCAGTTGCTTCTTCCTTGGAGTCTCTAAGTTATAACACAACTAAGAATATATGAGAATCTTGCAGAATATTAAACTTATCATGTTAAAATAAAATTTTCCCACTACAAATATACGCATTTACTCTAGCAGCAATTTTCTCCCACGCAAATTCTCTCTCTTTTGCAGCAGCCACTGTGTTGCTTTTTTTTTCTAACTCGCTGTTTGTGCGCATGAGTATTTCCGCCGACCCGTTTGTTTGTGGTTGTTACCATGGTGAATCGTAGAATCATGGATCCATTCATGCTGCCTTTTTATTGTGGTGGTGCATGCGCGTGAACATACTCTGAGTTGATTGAACCAACTCATATTAGCTGTTCTGAAACCGAAAACTCAGAGTTTCCATCTCAGGGTAAATCAACTCAGACATCAGGGTTAGACTCAGAGTTTGTTAAACCTCCTTCCTGAAATAGGGCCCATGTCCTCCCTTGTTTATGTTTATTTGTTTGGTCAACTTGTATATGAGTATCCTTTATGTCTCATTCAAGAGTTAATGTTTCGGTTTTGTTAGTCTTATTCTTCAGCAGAGTTATGTTTTGTTGATGTTTTTGAAGGGCCCTATAACTTTTTGCCTTTATTTGCTTAGTTAAATCTTTGTTTTGAGGAAAATAAACCCACATTTTTAAACCTGTCACTGTATTCCTTGACTTCTTGGTCCATGACATATTCCAAAAAAGTTGGTTAGTTGTCAAAGGCAGGTTTGCTCTACATTTACACACACTGCTGGCAAACACCCTGTCCTCATAAACACTGTAGGAAACCACTGTCCCAATTTTGATTGATTGAAATGTATTTGAGCATTTAAAAGAAAACAGAAAGGGTCATACACACACACACACACACACACACACACATACACACACACACAGAGACAGAAAGGGTCATACAGAAAATAATGATACTACACAAATCAGAAAGTATATCAAGATACATGAATGACAGACAAACATTTGATAGTTTGATCACATGTCTGGAAAAGGAGTGGGAAGAAGGAGTGGGAAGAACTACACATTTATTTATTTATTAGAAATAAGCTTTCTCAGTCAAAATTCTTTATAACGCATGCAAATATGTAAATGTACTTACCAAATCTTGTATCTTACAATATACAATTTATTTCTCAAATGTTTATATCAAATAAATATTTATAATTTCTTACATATTTAAACAAACTCATTAAAATGTCCTTATAAACACTGTTTTCAAATCCACTGTCCTCAAATATGCTGTACTTAAGCACACACACACACACGCACACACACACACACACAGACACAGACACACACACACACACACACACACACACACACACAAACACACACTAACACAGACGCACACACACACACCCCACAAGTAAAATGACCCCACCAGTGCAAATTCACACACCGCAATACCATCTCTGACACACATGACCACGTGAGGACCATGATTCGGTCCCAGTGGGAAAAACTGGTCCCCATGAGGTGGGTGAGTCCTGCATCCCATCAGGATAGAAAAACAAACACACACACACACACATACATACACACACATACACACACACAAACACACACATACACACACACGGTAACACACACACACACACACACACACACACATACACACACACACCAAAACACACACACACATACACAGACACAAACACACACACACACACAGACAGAAACAATCACACACACTAACACAAACACACACGCACACACACAAACAGACACACACATGCACACACACAAACACACCCACAAACAAAAACATACAGACACACATACAAAAACACACACAGACACACACACACACACACACACACACATGCACGCACACGCACACAAACAGACACACACACACTAACACAGACACACACACACACACACCCCACCAGTAAAATGACCCCACCAGTGCAAATTCACACACCACAATACCATCTCTGACCACTAGGGCACACGTGACCATGTGGGGACCATGATTCCCAGTGGGAAAAACTGGTCCCCATGGGATGAGTGATATGTCACACACACAATAACACTTAAACACACACTAAAACACACACACACAGACACACAAACACACACTAACACACAAACACACACTACCACACACAAACACACACAGACACACACACACACGCACATGCACACACACACACACACACACACACACACACATACACACACACACACACAGACACACACACACACACACACATACACACACACGCACATACACGCACACACACACACACACGGACACACACGGAAACGCACACACACACACACACACACACACATGTCCCCAAGTGACCCCACCAGTGCAAATTCACACACCGCAATACCATCGATGACCACTAGGGCACACATGACCACATGTGGACCATGATTCCCAGTGGGAAAAACTGGTCCCCATGGGGTGAGTGATATGTCAGGTCCTGGATCCCACCAGGATAGAAAAACAAACACACACACAGACACATATATACACACACACACACACACACACACACAGAAACAATCACACACACTCTAACACAAATACACACAGACACACACGCATGCACACACACAAACAAAACACACAGACACACACAAACACACACAGACACACACACACACATGCAGGCACACGCACACACACAAACAGACACACACACACACACACGGACACACACGGACACACACGCACTTACACACACACATGTCCCCAAATGACCCCACCAGTGCAAATTCACACACCGCAATACCATCTACCATCTACAGCTAGACATACACACACACACACACACATTAACACAGACACACACACATACACAGACACACACACCACACCAGTAAAATGACCCCACCAGTGCAAATTCACACACCGCAATACCATCTCTGACCATTAGGGCACACACACATGACCACATGGGGATCAAAAGCTGGTCCCCATGGGGTGAGTGATATGTCACACACACAATAACACACAAACGCACACTAAAACACAAACACACACATACACACACACACACACACAACAGATTTAAAAACAACCATTAAATGTTTAAGCATATGCATGTTCATGGTAAAGGTACAAAACAATGATGTTGACTATGACTACTTCCTGTCCTGTGGTTTAAATGTTGATGGTGGACAAGGCTTCACTTTGGTTCCTATTTGGCCCATTGATTGTGTCTTTTTCCCTCAGAAATGGTGACATAATCTCCTCATATTGATCTCTCCAGTCATTTAGTTAGTTTTCTATCCTCCTTGTGTGTGGGCATCTCACTAATGACACATCAAACATCTTAAGGAAACGTTTTTAATTATATATAATAAAATATAAGAGAACTGTCGATGTCACAATGCATTTAAACTGTAGGAGACATTCAGCATGTGTACTATAAGTCTTGTAATGTGTGTAAATAGATGAGTAATGTAATGTAAGGGCTACAACATTTTGACCACTAGATGGTAGTATATATACAGAGGTGACACTGGTCACAGGTGATATTAATCAGGGGAATGGGAAGTCATTTTGAGCAAATATGCAGGAACGCACGGTTCTTACTGTAAGCTTAAACTAAAGACAGCATGAAGAGAAAATTAACCTGCATTACTTCAAGTTCATCTCATCAAGGTAATCAACTTCTGTCTGTTCATTATTCTACAATAAACGGGAACATTACCCAAAGATAATTCACTGTTTTGGACATTGTCTCATTCACTCACCACCACCACACTTACCAGAAAATTAAGGCTTTAACATTCGTGTTTTTCAGTGAAAATTGCCATTTTGGAATGGGAAAATGTCATCCACGTGAATCGTGTAGATCCGAAGAGTTTTTATTTGGGGGGGGTCCGAGACCCAGTGCTAATACCGAATAGCAACGCGGATTTCGGTGCCTTATTTAGGTGCCACTTAAATGCCTGCGCTTCTTTCTAATGCTCCGAAAACGGACATTAGTGGGAACTTAAACATCGCCGCACAGGACGCTATATATATATATATATATATATATATATATATATATATATAGGGGTATACATGTTTTACATTTGCTACATTGTCATTGTGTGGTATATTGACAGTCTATAACTTTCTATACACTTTGACTTAAGTTTTTGGTATAAGGAGATGCATGAACTTTACTCTACATTTACTGAGAACATCTGGAAATTGTTAACATGAGTAGAGGTCCCCCCAAGACAGAAGAGACCTTTTTTGGAGTTGTGCCAGATAACAGGCATTGATTGGTCAGTTATCCGATCCAATGGTATACTTACAAATCACGTCCTATGCTAATTCAATGCCTTGAGATATAAGTTTTGTCCACACAAAGAAAAGGCAGAGCGGCAAATTTTGAGGTTTGGGTTGGTCGTTCTCCAAACTCTCTGCAGGAGTTTGTAAAATTGATGCTGAATCTTTGCTTGTAATAAATCTTTTTATAATCAAGAACAGTGTCGGCAGATTCCTCTTCATACAGCATCACAGCATTACTATTTAAGACACCACAATTGCTATATACGTACATAGTGATGTAACTATACTACTAATAGGGATGTTTATTGATATGGTTAAACTGCACATATTCTGTTTAAGAAGCGTTTTTTTTATTTTAGAAAGAAATCAACGCTGAGTTTGTCACTTTAAGAATCTTTATTTGTGTTTTAATTCTCCTGTTTTCTTCGGGTCAAATCTGATCTGTTTTTAAAGTTTCAACATTACAAATTTGGGTTTCTTTCAACCAAATTGCCCAAAAATAATATTGATGGTTCCATACAACTATTACTCATCATCAGTTCACTACTTTCATTGAGGTTTGGGTGTTTTATGCAATACTATAGTATATTTTTGCTTTTTTAACAAAACAAAAAAAGTTCTATTGACCGTTAGTCTCTCTTGTTATGATTTTATACTATAAATAAAATTGAATTGAATTGAATTACCAGACCCTCCTCCACAGAGCTGCAAAGGAGGGTCTGACTAGTCCACACAGCAGTCTTGGATGGGAGTAAAACCTGCTCTGGTTTTTTGGCATTTCTTTAAACCAATCACAATCGTCTTGGGCGGGGCTAAGCTCCGGACGGAGCCACGGTGCCTCTGCTAAATAGTCTCAGGAAGGAACTTGTTTTGGTGGAACATGTACGTTCAAAAGTAGTTTTAGTCGTGCAACAGAAAACTCAGATTGGACAGATAGTCTAGCTAGCTGTCTGGATTTACCCTGCAGAGATCTGAGGAGCAGTTAACCATAGTCCTCACAAATCCACCGGAGGTTAGAACGCCAACACAGAGACAGAGGAAGGGGACGGACATCTGGCAGCAATCCCAGAAGTGGAACGTCTGATATAGACTAGCCTAACTGTACGTACACACCGCCGCCGACTTGATCTTCTAAAGATACAGGAAGTCATTCATTTTCAATGGAAGCTGCTTCTCTCAGCTGCAAGGAGCGGAAAATCTGTCGGCGTCACGTTTTGGGCGTTTTGAGCGACCAGAGCGTCAATCAGAAAGTTGAAAGTAGGTCAACTTTATGGTAATGAGCTATGACGCGGTTCAGCGGCAACCAATCAGAATATAGACGTCCTTCACGCTGGCTGATTCCAGAGAAACATACGATGTAAACTTTGGTTCCTACCAAAACATTAGTTCAGAGAAAAAGGAGGAGAAGCTCATCATGGCCGTTGCTGGGTTCCCTATCATTTATGATATTTGCGTATAGGGACCAGTTAACGTTACCTGCCGGTCACATGGTCTCTAAACAGTCCGCTCACGGTGAAGTCCTGCACGGATCAACAGCTGGCGGCTGCTCGCTCTGCCTGCACGCTGCTGCGGTTCAGCGGCTAACGAGCGAGCTAACTGCTAACAGACACCGCTGCGACCAACAACCAATACACATTCTGTCATTATATATGTGATTTATAAAAGGTTTCTAGTGTCAGTGTATTGGCCGTGCAGTGGCTGCTTGATCTTTTTCCATGATGAACATAGAATGCTGCTACGTCAGAGCGGCCAAAGCCTCAAACAGCTTCCCCGGACTTTCTGACCAGCGTCCTCGACCGGGCGGCCAGAGCTTCTTTGCAGCTCAAGTCGGCGGCGGTGTGTACGTACAGTAATTGACCGTGAATTCCAAGAATAAGTGTAAAACTAGTGTTTATAAGTTGGTGGTAGTGGACAAATTAGCTTTAAGCGTCAGAAAAAGCGCCAAAAAAGCAACAGAAATGCCAGAAAAACCTTTAAAAAGTGTGAAAACACTAAAATGATTTTAGCCGGGATGACAACACAAGGGTTACATAAATACAAATTACAAAACTCTCTTCACAGACAACATTCAATTCAATTCCATTCAATTCAATTTTATTTATTTATTTATTTAGTATCAAATCATAACAAGAGTTATCTCGAGACACTTTACAGATAGAGTAGGTCTAGACCACACTCTATAAAGCCCCAACAATTCCAATAGTTCCCCCAAGAGCAAGCATTAGCAGTGGCTATTGCGACAGTGGCGAGGAAAAACTCCCTTTTAGGAAGAAACCTCGGCAGACCCAGACTCTTGGTGGGCGGTGTCTGACGGTTGGGGTTATGAGTGGAGACATAAGAGCTGTTTATTTTTAGCAGTTGAGTGCTCCATCTTCTTGAACATAGATCATCTTTGACACCTGCCTGCAGGTGAAGGGGGCGGGACCAATGGTTGCAACACACCTGGGGCACGTTCAATCTAAAACACATTCTGCATCGTTTTGCTGTTTCCTGGGTTCAACGACATCCTCAGAACACAGAGCTGGAATGTAACTAAATACTTTTACTCCAGTACTGTACTTCAGTCCAAATGTTGAGGTACTTGTACTTTACTTGAATATTTTCCTTTCATGCCACTTTCTTCTTCTACTCCGCTACATACATTTCAGAGAGAAATATTGTACTTTTTACTCCACTACATTCATCTGTTACAGCTTTAGTTACTAGTTACTTTAGTTACTCCGCTACATTCATCTGTTACAGCTTTAGTTACTAGTTACTTTAGTTACTCCACTACATTCACCTGTTACAGCTTTAGTTACTAGTTACTTTACACACTAAGATTGCTGCAACTTTTACTACTTTAATACTTTAGTGTATTTTTACTGCTGATACATTAGGGCTGTACTTGACTTTGTAGTGGAGACTTTAAGTAGCCTAAAAGACCACATACTTCCTCCATAATTTAAGTTAATTTAAATAAGTATCTCTAAAGTGTACTTACTTACTTAGTGCAGTACTTTAGTAAATGTAGTCTAGCTGTTACTTTTCACTGCTGGAAATAGTATCAAAACCTTCAAACAACCTTCAACAGTGACATTACTTCGAAAAAAGTGAGAAACTTAAAAAGTAGAAGGAAGGAAGGATAGATTAGGTCCAAAGAAGGAGACACAAATGTCACATTTTTGGTAGGAAAAAAAAGTCTACATAAAGAGGAACAATGTTCTGGACAACAGCCTTGTAGCCTAACTATTAAACATTTTGTTAAATATCTCACGTACCCCCTGCAGTCCTCCAAAGTACCCCTAGGGGGACACGTGCACCCATTTGAGAAACACTGCAGTACATGCATGACTAAAAGCGCTGTTTAATTTTCAAAGAAAGGAACTTCCTGCACTTTAAACTATTCTCTGTGATTGTGGTGTGTGGAAACAGCAGCAGAGTGAGACCTCCCACTCCGTGTCCCCGCCCTACTCGGTGCGGCTTCCTCAGGTGTTTTCAGACTGGGACGGGACTGTCCGAGCGCTGCAGGCCTTACCTCCGCGGAACAAATCATGGGAATACAATTCAGAACTGCACCCGGAGTTTAAGAACAATCTGATGTAAGACGTTCAGCTATGAGGAGGACTGATTACCGGACACAGGAGAGGATCTTTGCTGCGTGTTTCTGACACACAGCGGATTACTTCAACTTGAAGTCAGCGCAGGTGTGGCTGCTGTCTGCTATCACCCGGGGCAGGCTGCGAGGATTTGGCTGCTTTTTTATTTTAAAGTTGACAGTTTGTGTGGTTGAGGGCTCACCATGCCGGAGATCATTACTGTGAATGAGTTTATAGCGGAGACTAATGAGGACTACAAAGCTCCAACAACATCCAGCTTCACCACTCGGATGTCCCACTGTAGGAATACAGTGGCGGCTCTGGAGGAGGTAACACCAGACACACACACACACACACACACACACACACACACACACACACACACATATAGATACACACACACACACACACACACACACACACACACACACACACACACACATATAGATACACACACACACACACACACACACACACACACATATATAGATATACACACACACACATATATAGATATACACACACACACACACACTTATACACACACAGACACACATACACACACACACACACACACACACATACACACACACACACACACACACACACACATATATACACACACACTCACATACACACAGAGACACTCACATACACACAGAGACACACACACACACACACACTCACACACACAGACATACACATATACACACACACACTCAGACACACACACACACACACACACACACACAGAGACAGACACACACACACACAGACACATATACACACACAAAGAGACACACACGCACACAGACAGCAATATATTCATATTCATATACATAAACACCCATAAAGTTATTATTAGCTCCCTTTCTAACTTAAAGGTCCCACATTGTAAACAGTGAGATTTCCATATCTCGTGTGATTATAAAGCGGGCGGAGGTTTTATACAAATACAGTGAACGAATCAAAACGCTCACCCTACAGAGAAAAGAGCACAGCCCGTATTCAGAAACTGTGACTTTAACGTCAAAATCAGGACTTCTGTACACTTGTGATGTCACAACTATCCAATACATAGTGATGTCACAACTATACTATACAAAGGTATAAAGTCTCTTTCTCAATAAAAGTCTGTGGGGGAAAGTAGGGCTGCACAATTAATCAAATTTTAATCACGATCACGATTTTGGCTTCCCACGATCAAATTCACGTGATCGAGCGATATTTAAAATGCTTCATTCTGTTCATAGAACGCTCCGTAAACCACTCTCTGATCACATGCCTCCATGAGCCAATCAGAGTGGTTCCATGAGCCAATCAGAGTGGTTCCATGAGCCAATCAGAGTGGTTCAATGAGCCAATCAGAGTGGTTCCCTGCACCGCCAGCCATGAGCCAATCAGAGTGGTTCCCTGCACCGCCAGCCATGAGCCAATCAAAGTGGTTCCCTGCACCGCACAGCTTAGTTTAGACGTAGACAGTCACAGAGGACAGAGTAACATGAGGAAAATTCCATAACAGATAGCAGTCGGTCATAAGTCGTTACGAGGTTTACCAGTTTACCAGTAAACGCAACATTTAGTCCCGTCTGTGTAGATTTTCAGACAGCAGCAGTGACCAGTGCTAGTTTGAGTCTGTTAGCTCATAGCTTTAGTGGCAGACTGTTGTACGTCCCGCTACACGCTCACACTCCACCGTTTAGCTGTCAGCATTTTAGCCGTGTTTAATCCAGTTACTATTGTAGCTAACGGTAGGCTAACGTTAGCTGCTGTGTAACGTGTTATTAGTGTTTACTAGCGTGACATGCAGCAATATTTCTGGTGCCTCTAACGTCTGTTTTGGAGCATCAGAGACATTTAAGTGGCACCGTAATCCGTGTTGCTATTTCGTCCGGTAGATATTGCCCTATTGGCACCGGATTTTAACATGCGCCGTTAATGTGAACAGAAAATTGCGTTGCCTGTATCTTTTCACGGCAAACACGTATGTGTGGAAAGCGGTCGCACAACAACTTAAATGTCATACTCCTTCATAGTATCCTTCAACAAAGGAGGAATATAGCACCATATGGATATGAAAGCAGTTATAATTAGCCTATGTGACAATAAAATTATTGTCTGAATCACTTCCTATCGTCTATTTACGTCTTTGTTTTGGTTAAAATCAACAAATAATCGTGATTATCATTTTGGCCATAATCGTGCAGCCCTAGGGGAAAGGTATTTTTGGGAACAGAGGGCATCACGTGACGGTATGTCACAGGAACCAATACTTCGGTACCAGGTCGATGCCAAAATTCAGAAAACGCAAACAATCGCAACTATTGACTACTGACTAAGAAAGCAGACTGATGTCATGAAGTGGCGTATGTATGGCATGCCAATTCATATGCCATGATTGGCGTGTTATCAAGACGCATACTCGCTTTTTAGCGTGTTTATCAACGCCGTTTGGCCTCCGTTGACTTACATTACCTTGCGATTGCGTGTGAATTGACGCCGTAGCGAGTAGTATGAAAGGGCGAAAACACACAGGACTTTCACTCAGGAGAGCGGGGATTGGGTCCCATGTGACACGTTTCCTAAACCCAACCGTAGCTTACTTCTCGCGATAACACGCCATGCGGCGTGTATGTTTACGTCCGCTGTATACAGTGTAGACATAGACGCAGATAGCTCAAAATGCGTACAGATAACACGGCACTTGGCTTAAGAAATTGGGCATGTATGTTTACACGAAGTCATGATGTCACGTTGAAGAAAGGAAATGCACAGGCTACGCCCCGATTGGACAAACGTTTTAACTCGTGGGCTGTCTGCTCCCGGATGGTCAAACGGACCAACATGGCGGCTCCTTTGGAAACTCTCTGTTATATTACGAACATAGTTCACGGAAAATTGTTTCTGAAAACATCTAAGGCCGAAATAATCTGCAGCTGCTGAATCTGTCTTCATTTTAGTTTGACAATGGTCAGTTTAAATGAAGGTATAATGTGAGTATTAGGGTATAAATTAACGTATAGGTTGTTTATTAGGGTATAAATTAACGTATAGGTTGTTTATTAGGGTATAAATTAACGTATAGGTTGTTTATTAGGGTATAAATGAAGGTATAGTGTGTTTCTGTGGGTATAAATGAAGGTATAGTGTGTTTATTAGGGTATAAATGAAGGTAAAGTGTGTGTATTAGGGTATAAATGAAGGTATAGTGTGTGTATTAGGGTATAAATGAAGGTATAGTGTGTTTATTAGGGTATAAATGAAGGTATAGTGTGTGTATTAGGGTATAAATGAAGGTATAGTGTGTGTATTAGGGTATAAATGAAGGTATAGTGTGTGTATTAGGGTATAAATGAAGGTATAGTGTGTTTATTAGGGTATAAATGAAGGTAAAGTGTGTGTATTAGGGTATAAATGAAGGTATAGTGTGTTTATTTGGGTATAAATGAAGGTAAAGTGTGTTTATTAGGGTATAGATGAAGGTATAGTGTGTTTATTAGGGTATAAATGAAGGTATAGTGTGTGTATTAGGGTATAAATGAAGGTATAGTGTGTGTATTAGGGTATAAATGAAGGTATAGTGTGTGTATTAGGGTATAAATGAAGGTATAGTGTGTGTATTAGGGTATAAATGAAGGTATAGTGTGTGTATTAGGGTATAAATGAAGGTATAGTGTGTGTATTAGGGTATAAATGAAGGTATAGTGTGTGTATTAGGGTATAAATGAAGGTATAGTGTGTGTATTAGGGTATAAATGAAGGTATACTGTGTTTCTGTTGCTGTACCCTGAAACAGTGAAAGTTTAGATTTAGTTTTGCAGTAAAAGAGGAACCGAGAGAAACACTTCCTCATGCTGAAACAGTTGAATGTTTTGCAGCTCAACATTTTGTAAGAGTCCGGCTGCTTCTGTGTTTGGCAACTCATCGATGATCGTGCATGTTTTAACGGAACGGATATGAGGAACCGGTAAAAAAGGTCAAAGGTAGCTACCGGTAAAAGAGACACACTCCCTCTCTCTCTCTCTCTCTCTCTCTCTCTCTCTCCCTCTGTCTCTCTCTCTCTCTCTCTCTCTCGCTCTCTCTCTGTCTCTCTCTCTCTCTCTCTGTCTCTCTCTCTCTCTCTCCCTCTCTGTCTCTCTCTCTCTCTCTCTCTTACTCTGTCTCCCTCTGTCTCCCTCTCTCTCTCCCGCTCTCTCTCTCTGTCTCTCTGTCTCCCTCTCTCTCTCTCTCTCTCTCTCTCTCTCTCCCTCTCTCTCTCTCTCTCTCGCTCTCTCTCTGTCTCTCTCTCTCTCTCTCTGTCTCTCTCTCTCTCTCTCTCTCTCTCTCTCTCTCTCCCTCTCTCTCTCTCTCTCTCTCTCTCTCTCCCTCTCGCTCTCTGTCTCTGTTTACTTATATGGGGTTATGTTATATTAGGTTATATTTATTACCCTAAACTGGGTCAGAATTACTACATTGTTGAGTTAAAACTACCTAAAAATGGTTTGAAAGATACAACCCACATTCTGGGTTATCTATATTATTTAATCCTTGTGTAATTTAAAAAATAATTCAACATTTTGATCATCTTTTTTGACAATTTTGTCACTTTTTCCCACATTTTTATCACTTTTTTCCCCCGAATGTTATAAAATTGAATTAAAAAACCAAAATTCAATGAAAGTAGAGAACTGATCATTTAATCTACTTGTAAAGAGCGTTGTACGGATCCACCCATGCTTTTTTCTTTGACTCTTTTGAGACAGTTTTCCTACAGACATTAAACCTGAACCGTGCTTTGAGCCGAGCTGATATTTGTAGAAATCCCAGGTCTTCCTCCTTCTCCTGTTGCATGCTGGGACGTCCCCGCCTAAAAGACCCGAGGCGATGTTCGAGTCCCAACAAGTCTCTCCCTCTGCGGCCTCGTCTCTAATCTCCCTCCGTCAGCTTCACCTCTTGTCTTTAATTTCGGGTTTTCCCAACCTGGACTCTATTTTCTCATGCACTGGCTGTTAGCCTGGTCAGGAGCAGGCTAGCTGTTAGCCTGGCTGTTAGCCTGGCTGTTAGCCTGGACAGGAGCAGGCTAGCTGTTAGCCTGGCTGTTAGCCTGGCTGTTAGCCTGGTCAGGAGAAGGCTAGCTGTTAGCCTGGCTGTTAGCCTGGCTGTTAGCCTGGACAGGAGCAGGCTAGCTGTTAGCCTGGCTGTTAGCCTGGCTGTTAGCCTGGTTGTTAGCCTGGTCAGGAGCAGGCTAGCTGTTAGCCTGGTTGTTAGCCTGGTCAGGAGCAGGCTAGCTGTTAGCCTGGCTGTTAGCCTGGCTGTTAGCCTGGTCAGGAGCAGGCTAGCTGCACAGAATAAATCCCCATGGTAACTTAGGTGCCTCTGCTTTTGTGCAACCAAGTCAGTGCTACATTCATCCAGGATAACTGGAATATTCTTTCTTAATCCCTTGTGCTGGGTTTATGCAATACTCCTCTTTTTCTTAAAGAGTAAGATCATTTTAGTTTAACATGAAACAGCCCCGAAATCACCATCACCAAACTACACCAGACTCCATGTAAATAATCAGGACTTTTATCATCGTAAAACACACTTCATTCAAAGTGGACAGAAACTAAATAAAACTACCAAAAGCCGTCTTGGTTCATCTTTCCACTGTTCCAACAATCACCACTCTGGTTTGGTTGAAATAAACCCTTAATTCACCCATTTACATGTGGAGATATGCTGGCTCTATACACGCTAAAAGTCCTGATTATTTACATGGAGTCTGGTGGAGATATGCTGGCTCTATACACGCTAAAAGTCCTGATTATTTACATGGAGTCTGGTGGAAATATGCTGGCTCTATACACGCTAAAAGTCCTGATTATTTACATGGAGTCTGGTGGAAATATGCTGGCTCTATACACGCTAAAAGTCCTGATTATTTACATGGAGTCTGGTGTAGTTTGGTGATGGTGATTTCGGGGCTGTTCCATGTTAAACTAAAAGGATCTTACTCTTTAACTAAAAGGTCTATCTCTGTAGGGATCCTTTCATAATGTTGTCAGACACTTAGAATAATAATCTGAGTCTGTCAGCAGCAACAACAGAACTTTTAGTGGACGCTAACTGACGTAGTTTCTCGCTTAATACTGGACCAGTTTCAGAGATTTTTATTCCCATCAGACACTTAGACACAAACACATGGGGACATAGGGTCCAGGTTGAAAAAAACTGAAGTTGCCCTTTAATTTCTTTCCACTCTTTCTTTTACTCTTCCTCTTTGTCTCTCTCCTTGGTGCTTCAGTCGCGTCCCGACACGTCTGTCTGAAGTGTGAGACGAGTTAAAGCTGCTCACAGACATCATTAGTCTAATAACTGGGGCTGCAACTGGTTCAGTGTAACACTTATCAGTTCAATTTTCTAAGCACAAATGGACATTTGGAAAAACAGAAAAATGGGTTAAAATATCCAATTTTCCATCTTTTTCCATCTTGACAAATTAAAAAATTGGATCTTTAAACTGTTTTTCCAATTTTCTGTTTTTATTCAGAGGATCAGAAATTGAGAAAATTACAAAATTGCATCTGAGCTCCAATTATTCAATACTGCCATGGTATTCTCTCTTCCTCTACTTTGTGGAATATGCAGGTCATTAACTGCATATGGACCAAAAAAATAAACAAACTGATAGACTTTGGGGTCAGAGGTGCAACTGATGGCGTAGCTAGGCGGAACGAGGGAGAGAATACCATTACAGTATTTAATAATTGGAGCCCAGACGCAATTTTGTAATTTTCTAAATTTCTGATCCTCTGAATAAAAACAGAAAATTGGAAAAACAGTTTAAAGATCCAATTTTTTAATTTGTCAAGGCGGAAAAAAATTAAAAATTGGATATTTTAACCCATTTTTCTGTTTTTCCAAATGTCCGTTTGTGCTTAGAAAATTGAACTGATAAGCGTTACACTGACCGCAACTAACGAGTGTCTTCATCTGGTGGTCGCATGAAAAATGTATTCAGCTGTTAATCGATAAGTCCCAAAGGAGAGGAAACTAGTCTCAACTCTCCACTTTACTCACTGACTCGGATTATGAGGGTGCATGTAAAAAAAAAAAGACATTTAAAAAAAAAGCATCCAGAATTTTGGGGGAAAAGTGTCAAAAATGTCCCAAAAATATTTTGGAAAATTTGTCCAAAATGTTGGGAAAAAAAACACCAAAACTATCAGAAGAAAAAAATGTCAAAAATGCCGGAAAATTTTTCAAAAATGTAAAAAAAAATTAAAATAAATACAGCAAATATTTAAAAAAAATAAAACTTCCCAAAAATATTTCGGAAAATGAGTAAAAAATGTTGAAAAAAAACACAAAAACTATCAGAAGAAAAAAATGTCAAAAATGCCGGAAAAATTAATAAATACAGCAAATATTTAAAAAAAAATAAAACTTCGAAAAATATTTTTTTTAAAAACACCAAAAACTTGACAAATGTCAAAAAAAGTGACAAGAACAACTTTTTTGCTGATATTTATTTTTATTTGTATTGTTTATTTAGATAGGGACAGTTCATATTAATGGGCATCAGTACACAATGTAAATATGCTAGAGTTAGCACCATAGCTAATTTTCATCTATTGTCCCTAGGCAGATACATTAAAAACAAAAATATAAAAACAGTAACAAGCATGCAACACCCTCATAGTGTGAAAGGCGAGACAAACACTAACAACAACAGTCAGGACAAAATACATACACATACATGGGAATGTCACACATAATGAAATGTGTGAGGCAGTTAAAAGTGAATGCAGCTTTGGCTTTCTAAAAGCCAGAATTTTAAATGAGTTTTAAAATTGATGTATGTGGGACGGTCCCTTATTGTGCAGGGGCAGGCTATTCCAATATATAATTATATATAAATATAAAATATAAATATATCTTATATACTAAACAGGCATACTTTTTTTTAAATTTTAAATTCTCAAAACTCAATAGTTTGTGTTTTTCCAGTGATGACATGATAATGCTTTTTTATCCAAGATTTGAATGGCTCTCTTGAAGAATACTTCAATAGGCTTAAAGTGCCCATATTATGAAATGGGATTTGGGGAGTTATTTTGTGTCTCTGGTGCTTCCACACACATACAAACTTAGAAAGCAATCATCCATGCTGTTTAGAGATACGGTTTCTGAATGTGTCCTGCCTTCAGTCTCTGGGTGAGCTGGTCAAAATCTGCACGGCTTTCTACGTCACTAGCTGAGACGAGGGGGCTAGGGGGCTAACCGTTAGCATGCTAGCTCGTTCTGAATGACAAAACACTGCTACAACACACACTAGTTCACCATAATCTACAAAAGAACTACTTCCATGTCCCTGTTCTGCAGGTATTCACACAAAGTTCGAAGTGCGCCCTTGTTTAGAAGAAGTCTCCCGGCTAATCCTGCCTTGTTCTACTGAAGTTGGAGAAACAGCTAGCTAGCTCATGTAGTCCTTACCTAGCTACTGAGCATGTGATCTTACCTAGCTACTGATCATGTGATCTTACCTAGCTACTGAGCATGTGATCTTACCTAGCTACTGATCATGTGATCTTACCTAGCTACTGATCATGTGATCTTACCTAGCTACTGATCATGTGATCTTACCTAGCTACTGAGCATGTGATCTTACCTAGCTACTGAGCATGTGATCTTACCTAGCTACTGATGTGATCTTACCTAGCTACTGATCATGTGATCTTACCTAGCTACTGATCATGTGATCTTACCTAGCTACTGCGCATGTGCGACTGCCAACAAAGATGTTACAGCAGTGAGAGGTCTCACTCTGTAGCTAAAACAGAGACCTGAACACAGGGTGAAAAGAGGAGCTGCAGCAATGTGCAGTACAACAAAAATATTAAATTAAACCATGTAAACCTATTCTGATACAACCTCAAAATACAATTATGAACCTGAAAATGAGCAGAATATGAGCACTTTAAGCATTGTCAACAACAACATGCTGACAACCGGCTTGTTTAGCAGTTGTTAGGGACAAATATCAGCTGATTGAGTCTTTAATCTCTGGACACTCTGCATGTTTCACACTGAGTCACTGAGAGAGAAGTGGGCGGGGCCACACATGCATCAGGAGGCCGAGTTCCTGTTTTTACATCGACGAATTCACGTGACATGAAACCAGCACTGGAAGGAGTATTCAGATCCTTTATTACTGCAGTAAAAGTACTAAAACCACACTGTACACATACTCTGTTACAAGTAAAAGTCCTGCAGGGAAAATGTTACTTCAGTAAAAGTGTGTGAGTATCATCAGGAAAATGTAGTTAAAGTATTAAAAGTAAAGGTGAATCCTCCCGTTGGTCCTCATACTGGCAATAACTAGCACGGACGTCTTTATTAAAAGGATCTGTTGTTGTTGTTGTTGTTGTAGAGGAGACGTCTACAATAGAAATGTCTTTTTGTAAATAGGGTTGGGTACCGTTTGGATTTTTACGATTCCGATGCCGAACCGGTACTTGAAAAACTGAAAAATGACATCAAAGAAAGCCTCTTTTATAGATGTTTTGTTTAAAAATTGAAAATGATTTAAATTTAACAATATATTAACGTTTTAAAAGTACTTAAATGTATAATAATTAAACCTAAGTCACCAAACACAAGGACATTAGGCATTTTAAATGCACTAAAAGCTAGCTAGCTAACGATAGATTAGCAGAGCGAGTGTAACATGTTTACTAGTGATTATGTGCAGTGATTGGTTAATATGCTTTCACTCCGTTTTGGTGAGCCCAGAAGGAAAATATGGCATTTTAAAGTAGCCTACATTAACGGTAGCTAGCTAACGGGAGACTACAGAGAAAGGGGGATATTTTTATGTCCGTTTCAGAGCGACAGAGGGAAAATATTTCAGTCGACACATTAAGTGGAACCGAAATGAGGAACCGAAATTTGCGTTCTAATCCAGTCCGATTCCTACCGGTTGCCTAGGAACAGTTCCATAGTGGAGCTGGGTTTCGGTACCCAACTCTATTTGTAAATTACCTGAATACTCTCGTCCTAAAACCTCCCGTCTGGCTGTCTGAACGCCCCGCAGCTCGCTGGAACCATAGACGTGGCACACATCTTAATACAGATTACTGTATTAATACAGCGCCGCTTCACGCACGCCGCTTCACGCACGCCGCTTCACGCACGCCTCTGGGACGCACCGTGACGTTGAGGGCGAACATATGTAAAAACAGATATTAATCTTGAAATATTACTTTAAAACTGCCTCTGGACCAGAAACACAGCTGCAATCATCGGTGTTAAAACTCTGTTTAACTGAATGTGATGTACAGAGCTCTTACACTGTCCAGCTGTTTCCAGATGTGTGTGTTTCCAGATGTCTGTGTTTCCAGATGTGTGTGTTTCCAGATGTGTGTGTGTGTGTGTGTGTGTGTGTGTGTGTGTGTGTGTGTGTGTGTGTGTGTTTCCAGCTATTTCCAGATGTGTGTGTTTCCAGTTGTGTGTTTCCAGCTGTGTGTGTGTTTCCAGATGTGTGTGTGTGTGTGTGTGTGTGTGTGTGTGTTTCCAGCTGTGTGTGTGTGTGTGTGTGTGTGTGTGTGTGTGTGTGTGTGTGTGTGTGTGTGTGTGTGTGTGTGTGTGTGTGTGTGTGTGTGTGTGTGTGTGTGTTTCCAGCTGTGTGTTTCCAGATGTGTGTGTGTATTTCCAGCTGTGTGTGTTTCCAGTTGTGTTTCCAGATGTGTGTGTGTGTGTGTGTGTTTCCAGCTGTTTGTGTTTCCAGCTGTGTGTGTATGTGTGTGTGTGTGTGTGTTTCCAGATGTGTGTGTGTATGTGTGTATGTGTGTGTGTGTGTGTGTGTGTGTGTGTGTGTGTGTGTTTCCATCTGTGTGTGTTTCCAGATGTGTGTGTGTGTGTGTGTGTTTCCAGCTGTGTGTGTTTCCAATTGTGTGTTTCCAGATGTGTGTGTGTGTTTCCAGTTGTGTGTGTTTCCAGATGTGTGTGTGTGTGTGTTTCCAGCTGTATGTGTTTCCAGCTGTATGTGTTTCCAGCTGTGTGTGTTTCCAGATGTGTGTGTGTGTGTGTTTCCAGCTGTGTGTGTTTCCAGCTGTGTGTGTATTTCCAGCTGTATGTGTTTCCAGCTGTATGTGTTTCCAGCTGTGTGTGTTTCCAGCTGTATGTGTTTCCAGCTGTATGTGTTTCCAGCTGTGTGTGTTTCCAGCTGTGTGTGTATTTCCAGCTGTATGTGTTTCCAGCTGTGTGTGTTTCCAGCTGTGTTTCCAGCTGTGTGTGTGTGTGTGTTTCCAGCTGTGTGTGTATGTGTGTGTTTCCAGTTGTGTGTGTATGTGTGTGTTTCCAGCTGTGTGTGTTTCCAGCTGTGTGTTTCCAGCTGTGTGTGTTTCCAGCTGTGTGTGTGTTTCCAGCTGTGTGTGTGTTTCCAGCTGTGTGTGTTTCCAGCTGTGTGTGTTTCCAGCTGTGTGTGTGTTTCCAGCTGTGTGTGTTTCCAGCTGTGTGTTTCCAGCTGTGTGTTTCCAGCTGTTTCCAGCTGTGTTCTCTGTCCGTCCCTGACTGTGTGTGTCCTCCTGCAGGCTCTGGACGTGGACCGATCCGTTCTGCACAAGATCAAGAAGTCGGTGAAGGCGATCCACTCATCTGGTCTGGGTGAGTAAGAGCTTCTCACCGCAGAGCCTCGCTCACTCTGGCACTTCCTGTCTGCCAAAAACAGCGTCTGCTCACACGCAAACCGCAACACGCTCTGTTTCTGACTTCCTCATGACTTCACAGCTCGCCTCATACTCATGATGGTTGTCTGGCGGTTTCTAGATTCACTAGATCAAAATGTTAGATAAGATACAAAATAACACCAAAACAAATTCCTTATATGTGTTAAAAAACGTACTTGGCAATAAAGTCCTTTCTGATTCTGATTCTGATAACCAAAAGGCTCTCTGCTTCCTGCTTTCTTCACCCAGAGCATGATGGGAGTTGTAGTCCCAAGACTCAAACATGTTTATTCCAAATAGCAAATGAGCGACATTAACAACACATCCTCATTATCTTTTATGACAAAAACGACCTATAATAGTGTTTTATTGAAGGCCGCACGCTGGCCGTTGCAAACACACAACCGTTGTTTAACGGTTCAGTCGCGGCTTTAAACACACTGTAAACCAGGGGTGTCAAACATACGGCCCGTGGGCCAGAACCGGCCCGCCAAAGGGTCCAGTCAGGCCCACTGGATGACTTTGCAAAGTGTGAAAATTGCAGAGAAGAAATTAATTCCAAATTTACCACTTTAATCTCAGAGAATATCAGAGGTTTTTTTTCCGTAAATGTACAACTTTAATCTTAGAAATTCTGAGTTTTTTCTCAGAATATTACCCCTCTCTCCCGGGTCCGTAACATTATTTTTTTCCTACAATGGCCTTAAAATGCTGTCGTAGCAGAAGCAACTAGCGCAACATCAAGCTGACAAGAAACTCTGCCATATACAGTTTCTGATCTTTCTGGAGTGGTTTACTGGTCCGGCCCACCTCAGATTAGGGGGATGTGGCCCATGAACTAAAATACGTTTGACACCACTGCTGTAAACATTGTGAAAAGAATCTCGTTAAGTTTAGGCAGCATGAATAGCCTACTTAGTTAGGGTTAGGAAAACGTCAGGGATTGGGTTAAAATTAGTCACGTAAAGCTGGGCCGGATTAAACATATGTGCAACCGGGCAGCTGCCCAGGGCCTCTAGATCAGTGTTTCTCAAATGAGGGTACGTGTCCCCCTAGGGGTACTCTGGAGGACTGCAGTGGGTACGTGTCCCCCTAGAGGTACTCTGGAGGACTGCAGTGGGTACGTGTCCCCCTAGAGGTACTCTGAAGTACTGCAGGGGTACGTGTCCCCCTAGAGGTACTCTGGAGGACTGCAGGGGGTACATGTCCCCTTAGGGGTACTCTGGAGGACTGCAGGGGGTACGTGTCCCCCTAGGGGTACTCTGGAGTACTGCAGGGGGTACGTGTCCCCCTAGGGGTGCTCTGGAGGACTGCAGGGGGACGTGTCCCCCTAGGGGTGCTCTGGAGGACTACAGGGGGTACGTGAGCGCTTTTTTGTCGCTGTTTTTGAAGTTTGTCATTTTTTAAAAAGTTGTTGTCGCTGTTTGTCACTATTTTCAACCTGTTCTTGCCTTCCTTCCTTTTTTCTACTCTCTTCTTTTTCTCCATATATGCCTTTTTCAAGGTTTTTGTTAGCCTGACCAGTTCAGTTTGTGTGATAGACTACAGACTCTGTACTACATTTAACAATTATTTATTAAACACTAAATATAAAATTTAAATAATAATATATAAGAATAAATAAGAAAGTGCAAAACAACATTGTCAAAATGTGCAAAGGTGATCACAGTCACTGCTTCTGGCAGAGCTGACATCTAGCATCGCTACAGGATATGGAAATAATGCACATTAAATACAAACGTGAGCGAGGGCGTTCAACAATCACCATTATATGGAATCAACAGGCACGGTCAACCTAGCTAGCAGGTGAAGAACTCAAACAACTAAATCACCAGCTGACTTACTTTAAATTTGCAAGAACTACAGACTAATACAATAACAGGCTTAAATGAACTGAAAACATAAGTTATACGACTTACAGTTCTCACGGACACACACGCACGATATCAGCTGGCTAGTTATCCTCCAGACAGCGACGGACCACGGCTCTTTTTCTTTCTCTCATTTCGGCCGTGTGGCGCGCGTGCCCGCTCGCAGCGTGAAGCGCGTCCGCGCTATTCTCCGAGATGCACTTGACGGCCTTTTGTGCAGCGGATTTTTTTTTTTTTTTTTTTGACGACCTAGTTAAGGCGGTAGGGTTCCCCAGCTTAGGCGGGCCGCCCGAACTGCCAAGTGCTGCAGGAAACCCTGGGTGTACAAATACTAGGTGTCTGGTTTGACAGGTCCCTCTCCTTCCTGCAACACATAGACCACCTTCAATCTAGACTTAAGTCTAGGATCGGTTTCCTATTCTGCAACAGGGCCTCCTTCACTCACGCTGCCAATCTCGCCTTGGTGAAAATGACAATTTTACCAATTCTAGATTTCAGTGATGTCAT